>NW_016825868.1:262987-267923 GCF_001698545.2 Rhinopithecus bieti | reverse complement strand
AAAAAAAAAAAAAAAAAGAAAGAAAGAAAGTGATCATGTCATGAAAAAAAAAGTGAGCGTGTTAGGGGTATTAGGAGGACATTTCAAGCATAGCACTTCTCAAAACTTATTATAATTGAATGTTTTCTGTTTTATTTGTTTTATCATACAGGGCAAAAATTAGTCTATTTTGTTACATATATATATATTTTTTTTACCTTTTACCTAATAAAGACTCATAGCAGCTGCTAAATTCATATATCTTTTTTTTTTTTTTGAGACGGAGTCTTGCTCTGTCTCCCAGGCTGGAGCGCAGTGGCGCGATCTCAGCTCACTGCAAGCTCTGCCTCCTGGGTTCACGCCATTCTCCTGCCTCAGCCTCCCAAGTAGCTGGGACTGCAGGTGCCCGCCATCACACCCGGCTAATTTTTTGTATTTTTAGTAGAGACGGGGTTTCACCATGTTAACCAGGATGGTCTCGATCTCCTGACCTCATGATCCTCCTGCCTTGGCCTCCCAAAGTGCTAGGATTACAGGCGTGAGCCACCGTGCCCGGCCTAAATTCATATATCTTAATAGTCATTTCATATATTCATCCAATATTATTGTGACATGAGTATAATTGTCATTTCAGATGAAGAGACTTGGAATTCTAAATTGCAGTTCTCTCTTAACTCAATTGCCAAGATAATACAGAAATGGAATGGAATAGCTGGTCTTTGAATGAAACTCTCTTTCATGCCAAATTTGGGGTTGCTGCAAATCTGGGTGTTTTTTTGTTTGTTTGTTTGTTTTTTTTGAGACGGAGTCTTGCTCTGCCACCCAGGCTGGAGTGCAGTGGCCGGATCTCAGCTCACTGCAAGCTCCGCCTCCCGGGTTTACGCCGTTCTCCTGCCTCAGCCTCCCGAGTAGCTGGGACTACAGGCGCCCGCCTCGTCGCCCGGCTAGTTTTTTGTATTTTAAGTAGAGACAGGGTTTCACCGTATTAGCCAGGATGGTCTCGATCTCCTGACCTCGTGATCCGCCCGTCTCGGCCTCCCAAAGTGCTGGGATTACAGGCTTGAGCCACAGCGCCCGGCCCCCAATCTGGGTGTTTTTTGACTCAGGTTTATATCTGTCACCTCATCGAGCATACACTTTTAGACACATAGAAGATATCTGAAGAACAGATAGGTAAACATCACTTTGTTTACACCTCTGGTGTGTCCAGAGTGTATGAATTACAAGTAAGGAAGATTAGTGTTTGAAGCTATATTATCTATTAGTGTGTAACAAATTATCTCAAAAACTAGTGGCTTAAACAGCAATAAACATTATCTCACAGTTTCTGTGGGAAGTGTCTTCACTGGGTATCTCATGAAGTTGCAGTCAAGATGTCAGCTGGGCTGCAGTCGTCAGAAGGCTGAACTGGGGCTGGAGGATTCACTTCCAAGATAGCTGGCTTCCAAGTTAGTGTTAGCTGTCAACAGGAGGCCTCTCCGTAGGGCTGGTTGAGTGTTGTCATGGTATGACAGCTGGCTTCCCTCAACGTACATGATCCAAACATGCAAGACAGAAGCCCTAATGTCTTTTGTAACCTAACCTTAGAAGTCACACACCATCATTTCTGCAATATCCTATTGGTTATGCAGGTCAAAGATACTCAGGGTGGGAGGGATCTACAAAGGCATGAATACCAGAAGACAGTGATCACTGGCGGCCATCTTGGAAGCTGGTTATCACAGGGAGCCAGTGAGAAGGCACCAGGTAAATTAGATTTATATCCTAATCCACAGGTCCTGGCCCCACAAGGATAAAACACATCTGCAGTGCAAATAGAAGTCTGAGGAACAGGTGTCTATCATGGAAGGAGACCTGACCTGAGACCTGCCTTAGAGGCTGGAGAGTCCTGAAAGAGAGTGGACCCTGGAGTTGCTGGAGCCTGTCTTGACCCTTCTGCCCAGAGCAGGCAAAGTCTGAATGACATCTCAACCTTCAGTGATCAGCAATAGCTGTGTAACAATGGAGCATTTGAGCCACATGATGGAAAGGAAAGGTGAGGTGGCTCATAGGTGGACAGAGCTTAGGAGAGAAAGGCACTGCAACCTCCACTTCCTGGGTTCAAGCGATTCTCCTGCCTCAGCCTCCCAAGTAGCTGGGACTACAGGCATGCACCATCAAGTCCAGCTAATTTTTGTATTTTTAGTGGAGACAGGGTTTCGCCATATTGGCCAAGCTGGTCTCGAACTCCTGACCTCGTGATCCGTCCGCCTTGGCCTCCCAAAGTGCTGGGATTACAGGCGTGAGCCACTGTGCCTGGCCCTAAATTCTTTATGGTTAAAAAATAACATTTTAGGCCAGGCGTGGTGGCTCACGCCCGTAAGCCTAACACTTTGGGAGGCCGAGGCAAATGGATCACTTGAGGTCAGGAGTTCGAAACCAACCTGGCCAACATGGTGAAACTCTATCTCTACTAAAAATACAAAAAAGTTAGCCAGGCATGGTGGTGGATGCCTATAATCCCAGCTACTCGGGAGGCTGAGGCAGGAGAATTGCTTGAACCCAGGAGGCAGAGGTTGTGATACACGGAGATAAGCCACTGCACTCACTCCAGCCCGGACGACAGAGTGAGACTCCATCTCAAAAAGAAAAAGAAAAAAAAAAACATTTTAAAGGTCATCCCAATCTTTAAATTTTTGGGGTATCTATTATTATGTACTTAAGATAAACTTCCTGTTAGAAATCAAACAGCAAGATTCTAGGGAGATAAAATATTGCCAATAGATTCACTGGGCACTATATACTTAGCCCTCCAGAAATCCCCATCAGACCCCATATGATTAAATTAGCTATCCGTGTCCATTTCAGTGTCTCTGTAGCTAGATGGCGGTTAACATTTCTCATCGCTTCAAGGATCATTCATCTGTAGAGGGTCTTCTAGCCACCTGGTACTGCAGATTTCTGTATTCCTTTGTCTGAAACTTTGAAGCAAATCTGTTTTGTTTCTCTTCCTTCAGCTTGGTATTCTCAGGAGCCTGCCCTTTCCAAGGAAGAAGAGGATACAACCAGGCCTCTTGTACGTCTTAAGCATTTATTCGTTTCCTGCGTTATTTTGCAGTGCAGTTACGGTGGGTTATTGTAACCTACCAATATGTTGGAAAAAATAAATTGATGAAAATCAAAGTAAGAAAAAATACAGATAGAAAATCAGAACCCGGGGAAATTTGAGATATGGCTGTGCAGAAGCAGGTACATACAGAATTATTAAAGTTGAGTTCAAATTTAAATATGATCTGGAGAGTCAAAGCAAACTGGGACACTTAAGTTTATTCCATAAGTTGCACCATTTATGAGGAAAAACTTACAATTATTTAAGTAAAGAAAAGACTTCATTGGCACCTTGGTCAAAAAGAAACTCTAAAATATAGTTGGACTTCTGTGTCTGTAGATTCCGCATCCATAGATTCAACCAACTGCAAATCAAAAATACTTGAAAAAAAAGTGGGTGGTTGCATCTGTACTGAACATGTACAGACTTTTTTCTTGTCATTTTCTAAACAATACAGTGTAACAACTATTTGCATAAAAATCACATATTAGGTTTTATAAGTAATCTAGGGATGATTTAAAGTATACGGGAGGATGTACATTGGTTATGTACAAATACTACACCATTTTATATAAGGGACTTGAGCATCTGTGGATTTTGGTAGCCGTGGGGGATCCTGGAACCAATTCTCCATGGCTTCCTAGGGACACCTGTAATTCCTTAATTCTTACAATTTTTAGCTCAGCTTTTAAAAGTCAGTCTTGGCCAAAGTTCAAAAGTTTAAATTATCTGGAAGAGGAAGTGGAACACATACCTTTCAAATGATCGTATGTATATATTTTCTTCAATTGAATTTTTAATCCAAGTTGAGCTAAATTATACTAATATTGTATGGCAAAGTCTTATAGTTCTGATATCCATAGCTTTTCACATCGTTTTTATGGTCTCAGAAGATACAGTCTTCACCCTCATCTTACAAAATTACATATTCTCTGCTTTTGATTCTTTTTGTTTCCATCTCTGACATCACTCACACACCTGTATTTTGAATGTTTTCTGCTTAACTACCTCTTTTTCCTCAGCTTATGTATGTCTTGCCCATCATGAAACATACACACATACTTCTTTTGACCATATGATCATATGGCTCATCCAATTACTTCTGTTGGTGCAGTGGCCCTAGACAAACCTCTGTGGCCCTAGACAGGCTTGAGTTTAAATCTCGCCTCATAGACTTATGAAGTGCATGACTGTGGACAAGTTTCTTTTTTTTTGTTTTGTTTTTTGTTTTTTGAGACGGAGTCTCGCTGTGTCGCCCGGGCTGGAGTGCAGTGGCCGGATCTCAGCTCACTGCAAGCTCCGCCTCTCAGGTTTACGCCATTCTCCTGCCTCAGCCTCCCGAGTAGCTGGGACTACAGACACCCGCCACCTCGCCCGGCTAGCTTTTGTATTTTTTAGTAGAGACGGGGTTTCACCGTGTTAGCCAGGATGGTCTCGATCTCCTGACCTCGTGATCTGCCCGTCTCGGCCTCCCAAAGTGCTGGGATTACAGGCTTGAGCCACCGCGCCCGGCCGAGTTTCTTAATCTTTTCGTGACTCAGTTGCATCTGTAAGTCTGTAAATGGGGATAATAATGGTATTTATCCCATAGGAATGTTGGGAGGATTAAATACATATAACAAGTACCCCATAAATGATAGGTATTGTTATTTTTTTCTCAAATATTTTTGGTCTGCCATTGGTTGAATCCATGGATATTGAACCCACAGATATGGAGGACCAACTGTTATAGCTTTATTCAGTTCTTACTATGTGCCAGGTATATTGTGCTTTACATAACTTATTTCGTGTAATTATTATCAGACGTCTATAAAGTGGCCGGGCGCAGTGTCTCAAGTCTGTAATCCCAGCACTTTGGGAGGCTGAGAC
>NW_016825868.1:255858-262678 GCF_001698545.2 Rhinopithecus bieti | reverse complement strand
GGTGGCTCAAGCCTGTAATCCCAGCACTTTGGGAGGCCGAGACGGGCGGATCACGAGGTCAGGAGGTCGAGACCATCCTGGCTAACACGGTGAAACCCCATCTCTACTAAAAAATACAAAAAACTAGCCGGGCGAGGTGGCGGGCGCCTGTAGTCCCAGCTACTCGGGAGGCTGAGGCAGGAGAATGGCATAAACCCGGGGGGCGGAGCTTGCAGTGAGCTGAGATCCGGTCACTGCACTCCAGCCTGGGCCACAGAGCGAGACTCCGTCTCAAAAAAAAAAAAAAAACAAACAAACAAAAAACAAAAAAAAAAGAAACTTACATAACATTGTGCATCAGTGTGTCACAAACCCAGGATTCAAATCCATACAGTCTGACTCTAGGGCCCACACTCTACATTACCGTACGGATGGAGGCTCATTATGAGTGAAGAAATACAAAAGCCAATTACCCGTTCATATTGTTTGTCTATTTTGTAATAATAGTTTTTTCTCTATTTGAAATTAGAATATTTTAAGAATGCCTATTTCAGTATTAGGACTTGGGATTTATGCAGCTACCTTCTCCCAATCTGTCACTTTTATGTTATCATTTATTTTTTGTTGTATAGACACTGAAGTTAGTTATGTTTAATGTATGATAAATATGTACACATAATAGAATTCAGTCAAAATATGCAACAATTAATGTTTAGTCTTTTTTCATGAGTTGCCAATGTTGATCTTTTCTAAGATATCTTTCCTAATTAATATTAGATCATTGAGATAATCTCTGTTCAAAGCTTTGTTTTCCATATTTAGTCTTTAATCCAACTGGATTATAATATTGTAATTGGTTTGAGATAGGAATTTACTGATAATTCTATTAGTAGAATTATCTTTGCATGTAGAAGACCAGTTGTTCCAACACCGTTTATTAAGTAAATATTTCCTTTGTGATGCCACCTTTACTGTATACATACATGATTGTTTCTAGGCTTTTACTTTTTCTTTAATCTATTTGTCTACATTTATATTGGTACCGTACTTTGTATGTGTGTGTTTTACATTGGTTTAATTACTATTACTTTATATGGCCAATGATTTTACCACTTCTTTATGCACACACATTATTCTTAGTTTTTCAAAAATTTTTGAGCTACTTTGGGACCTCTGGGCTTCCATTTGAATTTTAGAATTAGTTTATCTAGTTCTAGGAAGAAATCATGTTGGGGATTTTCATTGAATTGCACAGACTAATTGGAGAAGAATTGAGCAAAAATACATATATATATAGAGAGAGAGAGAGAGAGAGATATAAAAAGATATTTATTTATTTAGTTAGTTAGTTATTTTTGGTGATGGAGTCTTGCTTTGTTGCCCAGGCTGGAGAGCAGTGACGTGATCTTGGCTCACTGGAACCTCCACCTCCCGGGTTTAAGCGATTCTCATGCCTCAGCCTCCCAAGCAGCTGGGATTACACCACCACGCCTGGCTAAGTTTTTGCATTTTTAGTAGAGATAGGGTTTCACGGTTTTGGCCAGGCTGACCACAAGTGATTCTGACCTCAAGTGATCCACCTGCCTCAGCCTCCCAAAGTACTAGGATTACAGGCATGAGCCATTGCACCTGTACTGAAATATATTTTCTGTCACAATTAAAGATGTTTCCATTTAAGGGAATCTATTAATATAAATTATTATATTCAAGAGAAAAACAATCAGATGTTTAGAGCTGAAAATTTTTAAATTCAGAACCTGTGATTTCAAAAGGACCTATTTATAAAGTAAAAATAAAAGAACACTTTCTTACCATGATACTTTAAGAAATTATTCACATGCATACAACACATATACATGCAGATAATAAGCTAAAAGCTAGTACCATGTTTACTTGTAAAAATGAGGCACTGGCCGGGCGCGGTGGCTCAAGCCTGTAATCCCAGCACGTTGGGAGGCTGAGATGGGCGGATCATGAGGTCAGGAGTTCGAGACCATCCTGGCTAATACGGTGAAACCCCGTCTCTACTAAAAAATACAAAAAACTAGCTGGGCGACGAGGCGGGCGCCTGTAGCCCTAGCTACTCAGGAGGCTGAGACAGGAGAATGGCGTGAACCCGGGAGGCGGAGCTTGCAGTGAGCTGAGACCCAGCCACTGCACTCCAGCCTGGGCGGCAGAGCAAGACTCCGTCTCAAAAAAAAAAAAAAAAATGAGGCACTTTCCCACTAGTCAGGAACCCAACCAGCTTGCCAGTGCTACCACATTTATCTATATAATTTTGTATGCCTAGACATAAGTAAGGGGAGGGAAATGAAGTAAAAAGTGGGATGGTACAGTCAAAATTATGATATCTAAATGATACGATTATGTTTTTAGGCAACAGAAGAGAAACATGAGATGATTGAAACATGGACACAAAATTAATATACAAAAAACGCAATTTTCTCTATAAACCACACCATCAAAATGAAATGGAAGAATGATGCTCAGAGTAGAAAAAAACCCTAAAGAAAAAAATAAAGAAAGAAATGTATGTGATGTACATGGGAGAATGAAACTTTCAAATTATTACTGAGATATAAAAGAGGATTTGAACAAATTTTTTAAATACCCTTTTTTGGATAAGATCCATCATTATTAAATTAATGTAAATTGTCTTTAATCTACATAGATTTATCTGAATCTCAATAACAATTCTAAATTATTTTTCTTAGAATTAGACAAGTTTATTCAAGCCGAGTCTAGAATACGTTTGAAAAATAAAAACATGCCGAATGGCCAGGAAAAGTATAAAAGAATGTCATGTACCATCTCAAGTTTTTAAAAGAAGAATATTCGTTTAATGGTTATATAACTTTAGGGAAAAAAAAAAATTTATAAGAAGTTGCCAGTCAGCACATACACTCAGAACTGATTTGTAGTTATCTTTATTCCCTTGCTGTAAACTTTGTTATTTTAAAGAATATGTTTGTTCCATTATGTATCTTGAAGAAAGTGAGGCATGGTGGCTCACACCTGTAATCCCAGCACTTTAGGAGGCCAGAGCAGAAGGATCACTTGAGGCCAGGAGTTTGAGACCAGCTGGATCAACACAGCGAGACCCAGTCTTTACAAAAAATTTTTTAAAAATTAGCTGGGTGTGGCCAGGCACGGTGGCTCACACCTGTAATCCCAGCACTTTGGGAGGCCGAGGCAGGTGGATCATGAGGTCAGAAGATCGAGACCATCCTGGCTGACACGGTGAAACCCTGTTTCTACTAAAAATACAAAAAATTAGCCGGGTGTAGTGGTACACGCCTATAGTCCCAGCTACTCGGGAGGCTGAGGCAGGAGAATCGCTTGAACTCAGGAGGCAGAGGTTGCAGTGAGCCGGTATTGCACTACTGCACTCCAGCCTGGGCAACAGAGTGAGACTCCATCTCAAAAAAAAAAAAAAAAAATAGCTGGGTTTGGTGGCTCACATGTGTAGTCCCAGCTACTCAGGAGGCTGAGGCAGGAGGATTGATTGAGCTCAGCAGTGAGCCTTCAGTGAGCTATAATTGTGGCACTGCTCCAGCTGAGACTCAGAGCGAGCCTCAGTTTCAAAGAAAAAATAAAGTGAAGGAGAGGAAGGTGCTGTGGTACCAGCAAGAACATTGGAAATGTTAGTGCTTCTTGCCAGAGGCAGAAGTATGTTCATGTTTTTTTTGGTTCTGTTTGACAGGAGAAGGAATAAAACTTAATGACATGAACTGTGAATTTATGTTTTTTAAGGTTCGAATCCCTATGTTTCTTGCTATTAATATTAAATTTCTTAAGGTTTGTATGTGAAGAGAATCAACATCTTGGGAAAATAGACCCTGTTATAAAGACTGACTCATCATTTTATACAGTCAAAAATTAAAACATATTTTACTTCTTGGTATTTTGTTACTTATGGCTTTTGTCAGGGGTGCAATCTTTTATATGAAATTTATGCTAAGTTACTAGAGTTGGTGGGAAAATGTTTTTGTGCTGATTTGCTAGCGCTAATTTAAAAAATGTTTTATCTTTTTGTAGTTTTCCCCTATATTTGTTGTGGTGTATATTCCAGAGGGATTATCTATTTCTGAAACATTCATCAATTGAATATTATGTCAAGCTCCATTCTGAGTACTTCACATTTACTGTGTTATTTAGTCTTCACATCAACCCTTTAAGGAGAATTCCACTTTATAGATAAGGAAACTGAGATTCGAATTTGGCTATTTGTCAAGGTAACACAATTAGTAAATTTTGAAACCAGAATTCGAACCCATGACATTGGATACCAACAGCCTATTAACTGGGAAAACATATCTAAACCCAGCTCTGTTTTGAAAGTTTCGTACTTTAACATTTTTTTCAGTTGGAAGTGTGTCAGTCACATGTCTGTTCAGCCTTTCTGCTGCTTTTGTGAATAGAACAACAGGCGTTCATTCTTACACTTGGGGTCTGCAGGTTAAACTATGTCGGCAGCTCTGCTTTGGGCTGCAGATCAGCCTCGGCTTAGGCTCCAGGGTGGGCTCACGTCTGCTCTGCATATATTCAATCTGAGTTTCAGCTGAAATGGCGCAGCTTCCTGTGCCAGGCTCTTCATTTGCTGTCTCACTGGAGCACATGAGCCAAGGTAAAGGGTGTAAGCACATTTCAGGCCTTGGCTCACATCATGTTTACTGACATTCTTTTTGCCCCGACAAAGAGCTCGGACAAGGCCCACATTAGTAGATGGGACATTAGTACAGGCAGGAAGTGAAGACTCGCTGAATAATCCATTTATCACGTAACATTTTCTAATGGAATTATTTTTTATTGAGTTTGTGTTTGAGACCAGACCTTGCTGTGTTGCCCAGGCTGGAGTACAGTCACATGAACTGGACTCAGGCAATCCTCCCGCCTCAGCCTCCCAAGCAGCCAGATGATAGGCATGTGCCATCATGCCTGGCTAATTTTGTTTGTTTATTTGTTTTCGTAGAGATGGAGTCTCACTATGTTACCCAGGCTGTTCTCAGACTCCTGGCGTCAAGCAATCCTCCTGCCTCAGCCTCCCAAAGTTCTTAGATTATAGGTGTGAGCTGCTATTCCCAGCTTCACTGAGATTTTTTAAACTTTAAACATATGGAAATGTAGTCTTACAACTTAAAAAAAACTTTATTAACATATAAGTCACATACTATGAAATTAGCCCATTTAAAGTATACAATTGAGTGGTTTTTAATGTATTCACAGAGTTGTGCAGCCATCACCATAATCAATGTTAGAACATTTTCATCACCCTGAAAAGAAACCCTTTACCTGTTAGCTTTCACTTCCTATTTTCCCTCAAGGCTCTGATGTAGGCAAAAATAAATGATTTCTATCTCTATAGATTTCCCTATTCTGGACATTTAATGTAAATTGAGTCATATGATAAACTGTTACCCTTTGTGACACCTTTCACTTAGCATTATGTTTCCAAGTTTCATGCATTTTGTAGCTTGTACCAGTACTTTTTATTTCTGAATAATATTCTATTGTAGGGATATACCACATTGTCTTTATTCATTGATTAATGGAAATTTGACTCATTTCCCCTTTTAGGCTATTATGAATAATGCTGATAAGAACATTGATGTACAAGTTTTTATGTGATCATATGTTTTCAATTCTCTTAAGTTTGTACATAGAAATGAAATTACTGGATCATATGATAACTCTATACGTAACCTTTTAAAGAATTGCCCCACTGTTGGCCAGCTACGGTGGTTCACGCCTGTAATCCCAGCACTTTGGGAGGCTGAGATGGACAGATCACCTGAAGTCAGGAGTTCGAGACCAGCCTGACCAACATGGTGAAACCCTGTCTCTACTAAAAATAAAACACAAGTCGCCGGGCCTGGTAATCCTAGCTACTTGGGAAGCTGAGGCAGGAGAATCACTTGAACCTGGTAGGCAGAGGTTGCAGTGAGCCAAGATCACACCATTGCCCTCCAGCCTGGGCAACAAGAGCGAAACTCCATCCCCAGAAAAAAAAAAATAATTGCCCTACTGTTTTCCATAGCAGTTGTGCTAGTTTACATTCCCACCAGCTGTGTATGAGGATTCTGGTTTCTCCATCAGCACTTGTTCGTATCTGTCCTTTGGTTATAGCTCTCCTAGTGGGTGTGAAGTAATATCTCATGAGATTTTGATTTACATGTACTGTATAACTTGTGATGTTGAAAACCATTACCTATGTTTCTTGGCCATTTCTATTAATATATCTTCTTTGAAGAATTGTCTATTCAGAGCCTTTGCCCATTTCTAATTGGTTTGTCTTTTGATTATTTAATTTTTAAGAGGTCTGTACATATTCAAGTGTCATCAGATAAATGGTTTGGAAATATTTCATCCTATCCTCTGGGTTGTCTTCACTTTCTTGATGATGTCCTTAGAAGCACAAAAATTTTTAGTTGTTCTGACGTCCATTTTTATTTAATTTTCTTTTGTTGCTTATGCTTTTGGTGTCTAATTCAAAGTCATGATGTACAGTTATGTATGCTGAGACTTTCTTTTTTTCCTTTTTGTTTTAGCTCTTACAGCTAGATCTTTGATCCATTTTGAGTTAACCTTTGTATACAGCATGATCCACCTTCATTGGCTTGCATGCAGATAGTCCAGTTGTCCCGGCATCATTTGTTGAGAAGACTATTCTCTTTGCCGGTTAAGTTTTTTTTTTTAATCACCATTTATTATGATGTGGGGGCTTTGTAGTTGCCCTATATCATGTTGAGGAAGTTCTCTTCTTTTGCTTATTTGCTTGTTTGTTGGATGTTGGGTTGTTGTTGTTTGTTTATTTTCTTTTCTTTTTTTTTTTTTTTTTTTT
>NW_016825868.1:249144-252927 GCF_001698545.2 Rhinopithecus bieti | reverse complement strand
GATGGACATTTGGGTTGATTCCAAGTCTTTGCTATTGTGAATAGTGCCGCAATAAACATATGTGTGCATGTGTCTTTATAGCAGCATGACTTATAATCCTTTGGGTATATCCCCAGTAATGGGATGGCTGGGTCAAATGGTATTTCTAGTTCTAGATCTTTGAGGAATCGCCACACTGTTTTCCACAATGGTTGAACTATTTTATAACTTATAACAAAATAGTGATTTTAAACAATATTGTTTGTTTCTTTTTAAGGGCAAGAATACCAATTGTGAGGTGTAGAAGGAGTCCAAAATTAAAACAAAAAGCTTTTCATCTTGTTTCATTTCAATCATAGAGATTCAGCTATAACTAAAAAAAACATTCGGGAGGCTGAGGTGAGAGGATCGCTTGAGCACAGGAGTTCAAGACCAGCCTACTATGCCTCATAGCAAGACCCTGACTCTTAAAAAAACAAAAAAGAAGCCGGGTGTGGCAGGGTGCTCCTGTGGTCCCAGCTACTCCAGAGGCTGAGGCAGGAGAATTGTTTGAACCCAGGAGGCAGAGGTTGCAGTGAGCCGAGATTGCACCACTGCACTCCAGCCTGGGCGACAGAACGAGACTCCATCTCTAAAATAAATTAAAAAAAAAAAAGTCAGTGCTAAGCATCTTGAAATATTCAAACATACGGCATTTGAAAGGAGAGACAGGAAAAACTCCCTTCATTTATGTTATTGTCTTACATCCTATTTTCTTGAACCTGACCTACCTGTTGTAACATAAATGTCATTTCCGCTAAAAGTTTAAAACAAAATTTAATGCTTTTTAAGTAAGAAAATAAAAAAGATATAGTTCATGTTCAACAATTTTACTTGAGTTTTTGGAAATTAAGTTACTTGATCTGGATTTTTGCAATTTTTTTTTTTTTAAGACAGCCTCCTCCTGTCACAGGCTGGAGTGCAGTGGCATGATTGCTTTGCAGCCTCTACCTCTTGGGCTGAAGCGATCCCCCCACCTCAGCCTCCCGAATACTCGGGGCCACAGGCACATGCCACCACACCTGGCCAACCCTTTGACATTTTTCACGGAGACTGGGTCTCCCCATGTTGCCCAGGGTGGTCTCAAACTCCTGGGTCAAGGCGGGAAAAGGTCTTTTATCTTTAGTAACACTTTTGTTTTAAATTCTATTTTGTCTGATATTAGTATATCCACTCAGGTTTTCTTATGGTTGTTTGTATGCTGTATCTTTTTCCATCACTTTATTTTCAAGCTATTTGTGTATTTGAACCTAAAATGTACTTTCTATAGACAGCATATAGATGAATTCTGTTTTTCTATCCAATCTGACAATCTCTGCTTTTTTTTTTTTAGCCTGTTTAATCCATTCAGAGTTAATGATAACACTAGAATTATTGGGCTATGTCTGCCATTTTCCTTTTTGTTTTCCATTTGTCCTATGTCATTTTTTGTTTCTCCTTTACTGCTTTCTTTTCACAAAGCGAATGTTTTCTAGTTTTAAATTGTAATTTCTTTAATGATTTTTTCACTGTATTTTCTTAGTGGTTGCTCTAGGAGTTGGATACTATATATCTTATCAGAACCTACTTCAGGCCGGGCGCGGTGGCTCAAGCCTGTAATCCCAGCACTTTGGGAGGCCGAGACGGGCGGATCACGAGGTCAGGAGATCGAGACCATCCTGGCTAACACGGTGAAACCCCGTCTCTACCAAAAAAATACAAAAAACTAGCCGGGCGAGATGGCGGGCGCCTGTAGTCCCAGCTACTCGGGAGGCTGAGGCAGGAGAATGGCGTGAACCCGGGAGGCAGAGGTTGCAGTGAGCTGAGATCCGGCCACTGCACTCCAGCCTGGGCGACAGAGCGAGACTCCGTCTCAAAAAAAAAAAAAAGAACCTACTTCAGATTTATATTGTTACATTAAGATATGGAAATATTGGTCTTATGTAGTTCTATTCCCTCTTCCCTTGTGTTATATATATTACAAATTCAACCCATTATTATAATTACTACTGCATACAGTGTTGCATCACTTAAAGAAGATGAGAAAAGAGAGCAAATATGTATTATGTTTATATTAACCTTATTTACCATTTGTTTGTGTTGATTCAAGTTCTAGTAAATCTTGTGTCATTTGCTTACTCTATTCCAAATTTGCTTTGAAGATTCTCTCTTTAAGTCTGGTTTTTAACATTTTTGCTATGGTATATCTGACTGTGGGTCTCTTACATTTGTTTTACCTGGAGTTCATTCAGCTTCTTGAACGTATAATGTTTTTTGTCAGATTTGGGAAATGTCCAGCCATTATTTCTTTGAATGTTTCTTCTGCATCTTTCTTCTTCCAGTACTCCTACCATTCATGAATTGGTGCACTTAATGGTGTTCCACATTTCTCTGAGGCTCTGTTTATTTTCCTTATTGTTTTTCCTTTGTTCTTTGGATTGATGATCCCTATCAATCTATTTTTAAGTAGGCTGATTCTTCTGCCAGTTCGGATCTATGACCAAGCCTATCTGGTGAATTTTTTCACTTTGGTTATTGTACTTTTCAATTTTATAATTTCTATTTGGCTCTTTTTTAAAATATAACTTTTGTCTCTTTATTGAGATTCTCTATTTGATGAGACATTGTCATCAGACCTTCCTTTTTAAAAATAATGATTTCCTTGAGCTCTATAATGGTTGCTTTGAAGTTTTTGTATATTGAATCTGACATCTGGGCCCTCTAACGGGCAGTTTCTGTTGTCTGCTTTTTTTTCCATCGTGTGTTTTTCCCTTTCTTGTCTCTTTACCTGTCTGGTAATGTTTTGTTGAAAACTGAACATTAAGGATATATATAGTAGCAACTCTGTTAAAATTTCCTTTTCCTCTTTTCTTGTTTTTGTTGTTCTTTGTTTAGTGACTTGCCTAGATTATTTCAGTGAAGTCTATTTCCCCTGTAGTGTGAAGTCTCTGTTGTCACTCCTCAAAGGACATAGCCTTGGGCATGTACAAACTCACTCTGGGATGACAGTGGTTCAGTCAGGACTCTTTTTGATTGTCCCTTTCCTGGATCTGTCTTTTTTTCTTTTCTTTCTTTCTTTTTTTTTTTTTTTCTTTTAAGGCAGTCACTCAGTTGCCCAGACTGGAGTGCAGTGGCACAATCTCGGCTCACTGCACCCTCCACCTCCTGGGTTCAAGTGATTCTCATACCTCAGCCTCCCAAGTAGTTGGGGTTACAGGCGTGGGCTACCATGCCTGGCTAACTTTTGTATTTTTTGGTAGAAACTGGGTTTCACCATGTTGGCCAGGCTGGTCTCGAACTCCTGACATCAAACAGTTCACCCGCCTCAGCCTTCCAAAGTGCTGAGATTACAGGTGTGAGCCACCGCACCTGGCTCTGGATCTGTTTTTTAAACTGTCTTAAATTACTCAATCCCTTGGGCATAAATTACTCCACAGTTTGATCTGAGTTTTTTGAGGTTTCTTTTGACCCCAGGAGCGTCCTTTATTGTCTTTCCCTGGTGTTCTGGTAACTGTCCTGTGCTTTACCTTGCTGCTTTTAATTAAAAGTAGAGCCAGGGGCCCGGCGCGGTGGCTCAAGCCTGTAATCCCAGCACTTTGGGAGGCCGAGACGGGTGGATCACGAGGTCAGGAGATCAAGACCATCCCGGCTTACACGGTGAACCCCCGCCTCTACTAAAAACTACAAAAAACTAGCCGGGCGAGGTGGCGGGCGCCTGTAGTCCCAGCTACTCGGGAGGCTGAGGCAGGAGAATGGCGTGAACCCGGGAGGCAGAGCTTGCAGTGG
>NW_016825868.1:226712-245153 GCF_001698545.2 Rhinopithecus bieti | reverse complement strand
GAGACTCTATCTCTAAAAAAAAAAAAAAAATAAAACTAATAAATAAATACAAAGAATTACCACCTTCTCTTAATTGCTCTCCACCAAAATCTCCGTTGTTTCTGAGTGCACCCTTAAGCTTGAACTTTGCCATAACTCTGTTGCAAATAAATTCATTTCCTTGTCTCTTCACATTTGTCAAGCCTAAAACAAGAAAAATAATACAATTATTCAAATTTGGGATTTAAAAAGAACATGTAATAAACAATAGAATGGTAAGTTTTAAAAGTTGAGAGGAAAAAAAATAAAATAAAAGTTGAGAGGGATTCCACTTCCAGGATAGCAATGGAAAGTATTCCATGGACCTAATCCACAGTAAAACAAGCATAACTGGTAAGAAGCATTTAAACCTGCAGATTGTGGCTCAAATGCCATAGACTCTTATAGTTTTTATTAAGTTTTAGTGGTTTTTTATTATTATTAAATAGTTCTTTATTTGCTATATGCCTTTAGGGCAATTTCCAGAAATTTTAATCTTTAAAAACTTCTCACCAGTGTTTATCTATATATTAAACTTATCAAGGAGTTCTTACCTTCTAAATGGATGATAATAGTAGCTACTTTGTAGCCTTATTAAGGGAATTTTAAAAGTTAACATAACAAAATATTATAGCATTGTCCAGCACATAACAAGTAGTCAGTAGGTGACAGTGATGATATTAATGATAGTAATGATCTCAACATCATAGAGATAGTTTCTCAGAAACATTATTCAGCCTTTGGGCCGCGCGTGGTGGCTCATGCCTGTAATCCTAGCACTTAGAAGGCTGAAGTGGGCAGATCACCTGAGGCCAGGAGTGCAAGACTAGCCTGGCCAACATGGTGAAACCCTGTCTCTACTAAAAATACAAAAATTAGCCTGGTGAGGTGGTAGGCACCTGTAATCCCAGCTACTTGGGAGGCTGCTGCAGGAGAATTGCTTGAACCCAGGAGCGGAGGTTGCACCATTGCACTCCGGCCTGGGTGACAGAAAAATAAAATAAAATAAAATAAATTAAGCCTTTGGTGATTTTCATTTGTATTTCTCATTTTATCTTGTCCCATTTGTACTATAATAAATTCCCCTAAGTGTGGATGTGCAGGTGCTTTTTTTTTTTCCCCTAGAGAACCTTTGCAGTTTAAAAGGTTTTTCTTTATTTCCTTATTTGGATATATAATTATTTTAATGGGAAGTGCTAGACACTATTGATCAAATCACATTCTTTTTTAGAAATTTGGCATTTGTTTGTTCGTTTCTGTTATATCATTCTCATAGATTTAATTCCCATCCTTTGATTGTAAATAAACAAAAGACTAAAACCTCACTCCCTTTCCTCGATGGTTAACTATGGACTCTGTCCTTAGTTTTATTACCCACCATGTATATTTTCTACAGCTGCTCACATCCTTCGGCCATGGATTCAGCTCCCAATTTTAGATTGATGACTAAAAACTTTTCATCTCCTTTCTTCTTATATCTAACTGCATAGTGAATATTTCCATCTGAAAGTCCTATAGCAAGCTTGTCCAACCCACGACCGGTAGGCCACATGCAGCCCAGGACAGCTTTGAATGTGGCCCAATACAAATTTGTAAGGTTTCTTAAAAACATTATGAGATTTTTTTGTGATTTATTTATTTATTTATTTAAGCTCATCAGCTGGTGTTAGTGTATTTTACATGTGACCCAAGACAATTTTTCTTCCAATGTGGCCCAAGGGAAGCCAAAGATTGGACACCCTGTCCTATAGGAATTTCATACTTTGCATGTTCAAATTTTCATGCCTCTCCTCCTTCCTCTTGCCTTATTTCTCTTACCTCTCTACTCTCTACCATGTTCCCCTTCCCCCTAGATCACATAAACATCTGGACAGGTTCTGAGCCAGTTACCTGTGAGTCACGTCCAATTCTTCCATCTCTGTCACAGCCGGGTAAAAATTAGTGACCACTGGCTCTAGCTTCCTGCATAATAGATGATGAATGAATAAGTTTGCTGACTTAATAATTAACATACCCTTCAAGGAGATTTCTGCTATGCTTTATTTTCCCTACAATATAATGTAAAATTAGGTAAATATGAAGACCTGATAAGGTTTTTAATGACCTCTGACCCCTGAGTACCAGCTAAACAAGTTCTTACATGTTTTGATCACAATTCCTAATTTTGATGACTTCAGATTAATTAGCATTATGTTTTTACAGGAAACAGTGACATTTAAGGATGTGGCTGTTGACCTTACCCAGGAGGAGTGGGAGCAGATGAAACCTGCTCAAAGGAACTTATATCGGGATGTGATGCTGGAGAACTACAGCAACCTAGTTACAGTGGGTAAGGTAGCTTGGTAGCTTTGCAATTTAACAGAGAAATTCTTTTCCATTTCTGAAATGTGTGAAGACTGTAACTTGCCAGATGAGTGTAGCCTTTCCTTTTTCCACATGACTGTATGTGCTCCACTCTTCAGTGTTAAAGGCTAATTACTTTGTGTCTTGTGTAAGTTTGTTCGTCCTCATCTTTCGTAAACCCTCAAGCTTGGATTTAGCCCAAGATCTGGATGGTTGTCTCCAACATTAACATCCACATCCTTTGCTATTTCTTGTAATAGGCTGTCAAGTCACCAAACCGGATGTGATATTCAAGTTGGAGCAAGAAGAGGAGCCCTGGGTGATGGAGGAAGAAATGTTTGGGAGGCACTGTCCAGGTGAATAAGTGAAAAGCAGCTCTGAATGAGAAAGCCACATGAGAGTTGTTCAGTGAAGGGTTGATACCATTTCACAATTTCCAAGATTTTCTTAAAGGCCCTATTCTTCTAGAGTGACAAATGGGATGGAGTGGTTTAGATTACTGTGACATTTTTAGATATTATTCTTCCTATATTGCAGATATTCTCCTCTTTTAAATTGTAGACGGCCAGTAGCCCTATCCAATTTCATAATACCATCCTTCCCTAATTCATTCACAGCCTTCCTTTCAGGATTATTGTTCCTCTCTCTGTGATCCTTGGGCACTCTCTTTCCTTTATGTTTATGGTTTCATTTCCTTATGCACTCAGTATTTCATGGTTGTGTAGTAATTTTTTTTTTTTTTTTTTTTGAGGCGGAGTCTCGCTCTGTCGCCCAGGCTGGAGTGCAGTGGCCGGATCTCAGCTCACTGCAAGCTCCGCCTCCCGGGTTTAGGCCATTCTCCTAGCTCAGCCTCCCAAGTAGCTGGGACTACAGGTGCCTACCACCTCGTCCGGCTAGTTTTTTGTATTTTTTAGTAGAGACGGGGTTTCACCGTATTAGCCAGGATGGTCTCGATCTCCTGACCTCGTGATCCACCCGTCTCGGCCTCCCAAAGTGCTGGGATTACAGGCTTGAGCCACCGTGCCCGGCCCGGTTGTGTAGTAATTTTAAAACATGTTTCACACTTACGTTTCTTTTCATTTCTTTCCTTCTTTCCATTTTAAAAAGCTTCAGACTTGTGTTTGGTTAACAGTAGTTTCACTTCCCATTGTACTTCACAACCCTGACAGTCCCATGGCTTAGAAATGTAAAAGTTTCTGGCTTAGAAATCCCATGGCATCTCCTTTCTGCTTATTCCCGTCTCCCATTCCTTTAATTTTTTGAAAATACACGAGGTCCATACTTGGTTAAAAAAATATAACTAGTAGCCGGGCGCGGTGGCTCAAGCCTGTAATCCCAGCACTTTGGGAGGCCGAGACGGGCGGATCACGAGGTCAGGAGATCGAGACCCTCCTGGCTAACACGGTGAAACCTCGTCTCTACTAAAAAATACAAAAAACTAGCCGGGCGAGGTGGCGGGCGCCTGTAGCCCCAGCTACTCGGGAGGCTGAAGCAGGAGAATGGCTTAAACCCGGGAGGCGGAGCTTGCAGTGAGCTGAGATCCGGCCACTGCACTCCAGCCTGGGCGACAGAGCGAGACTCTGTCTCAAAAAATAAAAAATAAAAAATATAACTAGTATTATACCTATAATACCAATAGTATACGTATACCTTTTGTGCAAAAGCATATCGTAACCTTGACACAGTCCCTTCCTTTCCACAGTTACATACACTTCTTTTTTGGAGTTATCCTGGCTATTTTTGATTGTTTTACCGTACAAATTTTAGACTTAACTGTCNGTTCACGCCATTCTCCTACCTCAGCCTCCCGAGTAGCTGGGACTACAGGCGCCCGCCACCTCGCCTGGCTAGTTTTTTGTATTTTTTAGTAGAGACAGGGTTTCACCATGTTAGCGAGGATGGTCTCGATCTCCTGACCTCGTGATCCGCCCGTCTCGGCCTCCCAAAGTGCTGGGATTACATCGAATTTTTATTGGGATTGTGCTAAATATATAAATTAACTTTCAGAAATTTAACATCTCTTTAATGCCAATGTTTTCTGTCTAAGAACACACTCTGTTCAGATTTTCATATCTCCTTTTGTGTCCTTTAGAAATGGAGCTTTCCAAGTTTTCCCATTGTTGCTTTTGTATATCTCACTATAATAATGGGTAAGAAAGCTATAAAATCATTCTTATTTACAGATAATGAGATTATAGCCCTGGAAAACACATGAGAACCAATTGAGAAAGTATAACAAATAGTAAGAGAACTCAGTGAGGTGGTAGGATATCAAATTTAACAAATAAAAATCAATAGCTTTCATATATACTTCAACAACCAAATAGAAGATACTAAGGAAAGAAAACTACATTTATAATAGTAAGAACAAAGATGAAATACCATTCTAGGTATGGATACATAACAGTATACTGAACAAAAGCCTGTCTTTATGAGCTTGTAATTTAGTGGAAACTAGAGTCCCTGAGGTTTTGCATATGGGAAAGTATCTTTTTAACCTTTACATTTGGTTGATAGTTGGCCATGTGTAAAATTCTTGAGCCATACTTTCTTTTCCAAAGAGTTTTGTAGACGTTACCTGAGGGATTTAGAGAATTCTCTGTTGTTTCCTAGATTCAGATGTTGCTTGGAGAAGTCTGAAGCCTGATTATTTCCTCTCATGGGTGACTTATTTTCCGGGATGCCTATAGGTTTCTTTTTCTTTGAAGCTTAAGTGGCTTTGTGAGGTTATGTCTTGGAACTGATCACTCAGTATCAGCTTTTCCTTTCAACTTGTGGATTCATGGTTTTTGTTCCTTGAAACATCGTCATATAGATTTCATGCTCATTTCTTTTATGGTTATCATTGTCATCTTTGGATGAAGGTATTTCCTGCTGTACCCACTGTTTACAGAAGGATAGTGTTGAAGACTGTCCAGAAAAATGCTCTGAGTTGGTAAGAAGCCTTGATACCTCACACTGACCTCCTTTATCATACAAGGTTTTGTGTTGAGAGTTCGTTTACCCTTTCATTCTCCCAAGTTAAAGAGAGATTATTATTTACATATTTCCTGTAGAACTCAGTGTCTCTTCCATCTTCCTATGCTAACAAACTGCTTATATAAGAATACTGGCTATTCGCATCTCCTTGTTCAGCCCTGCCTTTGTACCATTTGTCAGGGCCAGATGAAGTCTGTTTTGTTCCTGCTGCAATCTCAAGACATCTGGCAAAAAAATGACTGATTCATTCCGCCCACAAGGGGGTGCCTCTGTTTTAGAGAACAATGTTCCCTGTGCTTTTTGTTTGATATAAGAAACAGGAACTGCTATCTCTGGATTTCTTCTCTGCCTAATCCAGTCTGTTTTCTGTTCTTTCCTCCTATTCTGGGGATGGAGTCTAGCTGTCTTTAAGGTTCGTTGAAAATGTATTTTCTTTTTTTTTTTTTTAAGCGGAGTCTTACTCTGTCACCTAGGCTGGAGTGCAGTGGCACAGTCTCAGCTCACTGCAACCTCCGCCTCCTGGGTTCAAGCAATTCTCCTGCCTCAGCCTCCCAAGTAGCTGGGATTACAGGTGTGAGCCACTGCACCTGGCCAGAAGATGTATTTTCTTTTTGTTTCTTCTTCTCCATGTTTGCAGAGTGGAGAGGAGACAGAGATGTTTAATTCTACCATATTGAAACAGGAAGTCCTCTATGCTGTATTTGATCCATTTCACCCTTCTTGGAAATGTCTTTCTTCTTTGTGTTTCTCTAAAGGATTCAAATTCTTCCTTGGTTCTGGTTTATTGTTTATTTCTTCTTCCCTTATAAAATATCTTTTAAATGATTCCTTTCTCAACTCTCACTGGACATCACCCAAAGTAGTTCTGAATTATAATAGACTTCCTTTTCCTCAAAGTACCTTCATGCTATATCTGTGTTCATGCCATTAAATAGGTATTTAACTCTAGAAATGACAGCATTGGAATATGTATCTTTAATGCCTCCAGAATTTTGAAACTCTTCATATCTCTGCCATTAATTATGAGTGCTCTTACCTAATTTCTAGCAGTTATTTAACTTTAATATCATTTTCTAGTAAATGGTCCTCAGTATTTCCAGCCTACATTGGTCTTGCCCTTCTTCCAACTAACATTCTATTACGTGTCTACCACAGTGGTTGGAATCTGAAAACATATACTATCTTCTGTGTGTTTTCATATTTTGATGTCTAACACTTGTTTATTAGTCCATCTGGAGAAAGAAAAACTTTAATTCTTCTATAAATGAGTCATGATTGATGCAGAGCTATATTTGGGAAGATTTTCCTTGTTTTTGGTTGTTTTAAAATGTTTACCTATAGATTTCAAAATAAATGTGGAAGAAATCAGGCTGGAGTTAGAAAGACAGGGCATAGTCACATGAGATAGTGTTGAATGTTAAATTGAATGTGAATGCAATTTAGTAAATGAGTAAACCAGACAAAGAACACCTAGAAAGTTTTAAGAGAAGGGCTGTAGAAGGAGTAACAAGATTTAGGCTTTCTTTTCTTTTGAAAAGAGCTTGGCATTGAAGCCATTTTCCTGTAAGATCTATAGATTATTTAGACTTATTAAAAATTAGAAAACATAACAAAATGTTTGGAAAGTAAAATTAGCGTGTTTGTTTGTGGGGTAAAATTAGAAACATGGCCTGGCTAGGGGAGAGAAGATTGTAAGAGATTAGTGAAATCGAGGATGAATTTTCCATTGTAGAGTCAGAAAGTTCTGAATTTTGCCAGCATTCGTGTTCTCTTTTGCTCTTTTGTTTTTAAAATTTTGTTGTCAATTTAGTTTAATTTTTCCCCTGTTTAATTACTGAGGCTATAGTTTTGCCCTGTGTATGCTGGCAGCAAGGTTACAATAATCAGTTATAAGCAGAGGCTTATAAGATAACAAAATATGAAAGTTAAAAAACATCTAGTTATTTGGATTTTAAGTTACCCACAGTTGATGGAACTCCAGGGGCATGGAAAAACCATTGTAGAACTAATGATGTAGGAATGTTATCATTTTGGATGATGGTATGAAAGAAAAAAGTTAAAACACAATGGAATTTGATATAAAGGCAGTTTCAGTGTGTAGAAATAAACATAGGATAAGATGATAGGACCTGCTGTTAGAACACTGTGGTGAATCAAAGATGACTTGCCTTCTGATCAGCTTTATACTTTTTATTCAATAAAATTAGACCTCCCTATTTCTAATATGCCTTGTTCTTTAAGCACATATAAAAATGAATCACAATTAGATGGAAAGTTGGAGCTCTTTCCATATTTATTACCAATTTTGGATCGTATTTAGTTTGGACAGACTAATCTTCAATATGTTTATATAGAAATAAAGGAATTTGAACCTTATGAAAGTTAATTTGCTTGTGGTATGCAGACTGCATGCAAGATAGACTTGTCAGGATCGTATGACTGCTAATCTAGGCAAAAGTAATGAGAACTTGGGTTATTATTTGTTTCTCTTCACCTAATGTAGCTGTTATTTCTCTCTTATGCCATTTCTTTCCTTTGTAATATGCATTTTTAGTTTTTTCAAAGTATACCTTATACATTACTTGTTTTAGAGAGCCAGTAGAAATATCAGATTATAGCAATGCTGTGCTCTGACCTCACATTTCACTTCCATTGGTCAATTATTTTTGACTTTTTAAAACTATCTCTTTTGTTGTCGACCTATATATTTTGAAGCAAATGTTTATACTGCTCTGTAATTTTTTTTTTTTTTCGAGAAAGAGTCTTGCTCTTGTTGCCAAGGCTGGAGTGCAGTGGCATGATCTTTGCTCATCGCAACATCTGCCTCCCAGGTTCAAGTGATTCTCCTGCCTCAGCCTTCCAAGTAACTGGGATCACAGGCATACATCAACATGCCCAGCTAATTTTTTGTATTTAGTAGAGACAGGGTTTCACCATGTTAGTCAGGCTGGTCTTGAACTCCTGACTTGCCTCAGCCTCCCAAAGTGCTGGGATTACAGGTGTGCGCCACTGCACCCAGTCTGTAAATGTTTTTGTAGTCATTTTCAAACATAAGAATAGAGAGATAAAAGAGCTGGGCACGGTGGCTCACGCCTGTAATCCCAGCACTTTGGGAGGCTGAGATGGGCAGATCACAAGGTCAGGAGATTGAGGCCATCCTTGCTAATATGGTGAAACACCATCTCTACTAAAAATACAAAAAATGAGCTGGGCGTGGTGGCGGGTGCCTATAGACCCAGCTACTTGGGAGGCTGAGACAGGAGAATGGCGTGAACCCAGGAGGCGGAACTTGCAGTGAGCCAAGATCGAGCCGCTGCACTCCAGACTGGGTGACAGAGTAAGACTTCGTCTCAAAAAAAAAGAATAGAGAGATAATAGAAGGAATCCTCATGTATTCATCACTCAGCTTCAACAGTTATCGACATTTTCTTAGATTTGTTTACTCTATTTCTGTCATACCCACACTCCAGTTTTGTTTTGCTTTTTTGCTGAACTACTTTACCTTTTGTTTTAAATACTACCGTGTGTATTGCCAAGAGTTTTTTTAATCCTGCAATATTTCTAACACACTTAACAACATTAGTAATAATTTCTTACTATCTGCTACTTAGTCTCTGTTATATATTTCATTGTCTCAAGAATGTTGTTTATGGTTGATTTATTTGAATCAGGATCCAGATAAAATCTGCACATGCTTAGTTCACAGGCTATACAGAAGCAGGCTGTGGGTAAGGTTTGCCAACCCCTGCTCTAGATGTACCTTATTCTGGATTTGGCATTTAACCTCCTCCTAGTGGTGTTTATGACATGCTTCTTTATCCCATTTTTCTGTAATCTGGCTTTACTCAATGAAGGTTCAAATCTTTGGCAAGTATACTTCATAGGTGATGCTGTATACATCCTATTGCATCTTATGTCGGTTTGTCCCACTTACAGATATAATTGAGATTGATCAGTAGATTCTTGTGTTGTCAGGCCAAATCCTTCTATGTCAGTGATTTCTATCAACCTTTCACTTAAGGGTTTTAGCACCTATTGACTGTCATAGCCTAGATCCATTATTTTATTAGAGCATCTTTCGCTTTTATTAGCTGAAATTCTCTTGTAAAGAAAAACTCTCTCATTAACTATTTGATTTCACTGAAATACAGTTTCTGAAGTCAGGAAAAAGAAATACTCTTTCTCTTTAAAAGCTTTTAGAATAATGATTGATGCCCTAGAGGTTTCCAAAATTTGTCAAGTTAAATCATTATAAATTTATGTAATTTGAGCATCAGAATATATTATAGGCATATAAATAATATTTTTTCATATATTGTTATTATTATTGGAGACAGAGTCTTGCTCTGTCGCCCAGGCTGGAGAGCAGTGGTGTGATCTCAGCTCACTGCAATATCCGCCTTCCGGGTTCAAGCGAGTCTCGTGCTTCCACCTCCTGAGTAGCTGGGATTACAGGTGTGTGCCACCACACCTGTAATTTTTGAATTTTTTAGTAGAGATTGGGTTTTGCCATGTTGGCCAGGCTGGTCTCAAACTCTTGGTCTCAAAGTAATCAGCCCACTTTGGCCTCACAAAGTGCTGGGATTACAGTTATGAGCCACCGCACCAGGCCCATATATTAATACTCAAATTGTCTCATCTTTAGCAAGAGGGATCTTTGGCTAATCTTGTAAATTTCTTGCGTCAAACATGGAAATAGCCATTTCTTTAAAAACTTTTATCTCTTTTAGCAGGAAATGATATTGTGGAGACTGCAGTCTGAGTATTATGGTTGCTCTTTAGTACTGAGTTATTGGTTCTATAGTTTTTTTTTTTTTTTTTTTTTTTTTTTTTTTTTTGAGACGGAGTCTCGCTCTGTCGCCCAGGCTGGAGTGCAGTGACCGGATCACAGCTCACTGCAAGCCCTGCCTCCCAGGTTTACGCCATTCTCCTGCCTCAGCCTCCCGAGTAGCTGGGACTACAGGCGCCCGCCACCACGCCCGGCTAATTTTGTATGTTTTTTAGTAGAGACGGGGTTTCACCGTGTTAGCCAGGATGGTCTCTATCTCCTGACCTTGTGATCCGCCCAACTCGGCCTCCCAAAGTACTGGGATTACAGACTTGAGCCACCGCGCCCGGCCGGTTCTATAGCTTTTAAGTGGACAGAGCTAGGAAAAATGCATCTTTTAAAAAATAAAAAATAGGCCAGGTGCGGTGGCTCATGCCTGTAGTCCTAGCAGTTTGGGAGGTCAAAGCAGGCAAATCACCTGAGGTTGGGAGTTCGAGACCAGCCTGACCAACATGGAGAAAACTCGTCTCTACTAAAAATACAAAATTAGCCGGGCATGGTGGTGCATGCCTGTAATTCCAGCTACTGAGGAGGCTGAGGCAGGAGAATAGCTTGAACCTAGAAGGTGGAGGTTGTGATGAGCTGAGATTGTGCCTTTGCACTCCAGCCTGGACAATAAGAGCAAAACTCCATCTCAAAAAAAAAAAAACAAAAAAGAAAAGAAAATATATGTGAATTTATAGATACGTAAAATTAAAATTAAAAAGTATAGGGCCCTTTTACCTTTTATGCTGAAAATCTTGGCTCCTTATTACATTATTTGCTTAGTTCTTATATATTTCTCACTCTTGGCACTATTGACATTTTGGGCCAGATAATTCTTGGAGGACTGCCTTGTGTGCTGTAGGACATTTAGCAGCATGCCTGCTTCTACTCACTGGATAACAGTAGCACCATCCCTCTTTCTCCCCATCATCTTCCCAATTGTGAAAACCAAAAACGTCTGTAGACCTTCCAGACATTGCCAAGTGACCCTTAGGGAGTAACACTGACTAATCTATCTTCTTTCTTTGTATATTAGTTTCAAATTAACAGTAATACTAATATTACTAATAATAAAAAGACAACTAAATGTAGTTTAAGATTTCTTTGGGGTTTCCTCCTTAGACTATATTCTAATAGGGATATATAGTCAAACAAACTACTATGTTTAAAGTTACTTGAAATAATTTTCTATCTGATTATGGCCCTCATTTGATAAGTAGACTTGTTTCCAATTTTTTTCTATTTTTAGGAATTGCCTTGACTTTCTTTTTTTGATTTAATTTTTATTTTTTCATATGTAAAATATGTACATGATTTTAATGTCAGAACTCTAAAGTTACAGTCAGAGAAGTCATGGTTTCAGGACATGTAAGTGAAAAAAACTCAGTGTACAGAACGTTGTTTAGAATATGCTATCTTTTTTGTGCAAATAGATGGGAAGAGAGACAGAGAAGAGTATGTGTTAGTGTGTAAAATATATATAAAAATTCAATTGGCCCTCAGACAACATGGGTTTAAACTGCACTGGTCCACTTATATGCTGATTTTCTTACACCTCTGCTACCCAAGACAGCAAGACCAACCTCCTCCTCAGCCTGCTCAGTGTGAAGATGATGAGGATGAAGATGTTTAGGATGATCCACTTCCACTTAATGAATAGTAAATGTATTTTCTCTTCCTAATAACATTTTCTTTTCTCTAGGTTATTTTATTGTAAAAATGCAGTATATAATACATATACAAAATATGTGTTCATCAACTATGTTTTCAATAAGGCTTCTGGTCAACAGTAGGCTATTACTGGTTAAGTTTTGGGATAGTCAGAAGTTAGAAACAGATTTGCAATTATGTGTAGGATTAGCACCCCATCCCCATGTTGTTCAAGGGCCAACTGTACATATGATATATGTGTGTATGTGTACTATATATAAGGAAATGTATGATAAACATATATATGTGTGTGTGTCTGTTTGTATGTTTTTTTTTTTTTTTTTTTGAGATGGAGTCTCGCTCTGTCACCCAGGCTGGAGTGAAGTGGCCGGATCTCAGCTCACTGCAAGCTCCGCCTCCCGGATTCATGCCATTCTCCTGCCTCAGCCTCCCGAGCAGCTGGGACTACAGGCGCCCACCACCACGCCCGGCTAGTTTTTTGTATTTTTTAGTAGAGACGGGGTTTCACTGTGTTAGCCAGGATGGTCTCGATCTCCTGACCTCGTGATCCACCCGTCTCGGCCTCCCAAAGTGCTGGGATTACAGGCTTGAGCCACCACGCCCGGCCATGTATGTTTTTTTTAATGATGGAGGAATAATACAAGAACTGGCCAGGCGTGGTGGCTCATACCTGTAATCCCAGCACTTTGGGAGGCTGGGGCAGGCAGATCATGAGGTCAGAAGATGGAGACCATCCTGGCCAACATGGTGAAACCCCATCTCTACTGAAAAACGCAAAAAATTAGTTGGGCGTGGTGGCGTGCACCTGTAGTTCCAGCTATTGGGGAGGCTGAAGCAGGAGAATCGCTTGAACCTGGGAGGTGGAGGTTGCAGTCAGCCGAGACTGCACCACTGCACTCCGGCCTGGTGACAGAGCAATACTCTATCTCAAAATAATAATAATAATAACAATAATAATCCAATAACTAATAAAAATGGTTATCTAGAGGGCAAAGCGGGAATTGGTGTTTCAGGGACAGAGTAGAATCTGGATTTCCCTAAATATGCTGCTGTTTGATCATTTGTCAGTTTTTATCAACTTGATATAAATGAAAGATGAGGTTTAGTAGTGTTATCAATCACTTCTCCTTTCCTTTTTTTCTGGAATATAGATACCTCACAATTTGTAGCTAATTCAGTTTCACCACTTACTTTGTTATGATTGTTGACGTATTATTTACTACTGAGCCAAGAAATGACTGTTAATTACATATACTTATATAACTTTTTGTCACTCCTAGAGTTACTACTTGCCTTATTTTTCTGTTTTCTATGTATTTTTAATTTAAATGATACCCTCAGAATTCTTTGTTTAAATAAGGAATCCATCATTGTTACTAGTTTACCTCATTTTGATGCATGAAGGGATAAAAGGGAAATTGTAAACATCTTCCAAAATTCTAAATTTTAAAGAGGATAAAAGAAATTTTTTATGTGTTTTTTTTGTTTGTTTGTTTGTTTCTGAGATGGAGTTTTGCTCTTGTTGCCCAGGAGTGCAAAGTTGCAATCTCGGCTCCCCGCAACCTGCGCCTCCCAGGTTCAAGCGATTCTCCTGCCTCAGCCTCCCAGGTAGCTGGGATTATAGGCATGTGCACCACGCCCAGCTAATTTTGTATTTTTAGTAGAG
The DNA here is from genome assembly GCF_001698545.2 of Rhinopithecus bieti. Lineage (NCBI taxonomy): Eukaryota > Metazoa > Chordata > Mammalia > Primates > Cercopithecidae > Rhinopithecus > Rhinopithecus bieti. The sequence goes on along the minus strand of NW_016825868.1, from coordinate 231,663 downwards.
ATGGGGTTTCTCCATGTTAGTCAGACTGGTTTCGAACTCCCAGCCTCCGGTGATTCACACACCTTGGCCTCCCAAAGTGCTGGGATTACAGGCGTGAGCCTTCATGCCCTGCCTGTTTTTTTAATTAGCGGACTATAGAATGGTTGGATCAGAACCAAGAAAGTTTTTGTTTGTTTGTTTGTTTGAGACTGAGTCTCACTCTTGCCCAGGCTGGAGTGCAGTGGCATGATCTTGACTCACTGCAACCTCTGCCTCCCAGGTTCAAGCAGTTCTCCTGCCTCAGCCTCCTGTGTAGCTGAGATTACAGGTGTGCACCACCACACCCAGCTAATTTTTGTATTTTTAGTAGAGACGGGCTTTCATCATGTTGGTCAGGCTGGTCTTGAACTTCTGACTTCAGGTGATCCACGCCTTACAGTCGTGAGCCACGGCACCCAGGCTGAACCTAGAAGTTTTGTGTGGGGCCCCACATGGCAGCGTCTGTTGTTCCTTTTAATCTTTTTATCTCCTGTGTGTAGGTACATGCCAGCATTCATGAGGCTAAATAACAGAAAGGGTTTGTTGATCTCACTCATGTTAGAGTGTATGGTGAATCTAAATCACATGGGAACTCTACATGCAGTTTTGTCTAGGAAACATAGTTTTAACTGCCTTAGCCTTTACAAGATGGAAAAGCATGATGGGAGATTGGAATACATGTTACTTAAGCAGATCCATAACTCTTGCCTTGGTGTGTAACTGCTCCCTACTCAGACTTTAATCCTCTTCTTTTTAGTCCCACTCTTATCCTACCCACTTCCCTTTTTTTTGAGATGAGGTCTTGCTGTGTTTCCCAGACTAGTCTCAAACTCCTGGCCATTAGCAACCCTTCCAAATAGCTAGGAATACAGGTACAGCCCAGCGCATCTGGTTTTTTAAATTAATAAACTTCATCTTTTAGGCTGGTTTTAGGTTCATGACAAAACTGAGTGGTGTACAGAGCTCATGAAAAAGTACGAAGTATATGAATACCCACTGCCCGAGCACACACACAGCCTTCCCCACTGTCAACATCTTGCACCACAGTGGTGTATTTGTTACCATCAATGAACCTGCATTACTGTTATTATTATACACATCAGTATTACCCAAAGTCCGTAATTTACATTAGGGTCACTCCTGGTGTTGTACATTCCATGGGTTTTGATAAATGTATAATGACTCAGATCCATTATAGTATGGTACAGAATACTTTCACTGCCCTAAAACTCCCCTGTCTTCCCCCTATTTATTCCTTCCTCTCCCATAAGCTCTGGCAACCACTGATATGTTTACTGGTCATGATTTTGCCTTTTCCAGTTTGGAATCATACAGTAGGTGGCCTTTTCCATCAGGCTTCTTTCACTTAGCAACATTCATTTAAGGTTCCTCCATGTCTTCTTATAACTTGATGGCACATATTTTTATCATTGATGAATATTTCATTGTCTAGATGTACCACAGTTTATCCATTCGCCTAGTAAAGGGCATCTTCCAAGTGTTGGCAATTAGGAATAAAGCTACTGTAAATATCCATGTGCAGGTTTTTGTATGGATATAAGTTTTCAACTCATTGGGGTAAATACCAAGCATGGTTGCTGAATAATATGGTAATAGTATGTCTGATTTTGTAAGACACTGCCAGACTGTCTTCCAAAGTGGCTGTACCATTTTGCAGTCCCACCAGCAATGAGTGAGAGTTCCTATTGCTCTGCAAACTTGTCAGCCTTTGACTCACTAGTTGCAGCAGGGGTTTTTTGTTGTTGTTGATTTTTTTTTTTTTTTTCAGATTTCCTACATAGATGATCACATCACCTGTGAACAAAGACCGTTCTTGTTTCATTTTTCCTTCCTAATCTGAATAGCTTTTATTTCCTTTTCTTGTTGCATTCGGTAGGACTTCTAGTACAATGTTAAAAAGCAGTAATGCGAGGGAACATCCTTGCCTTGTGCTTGTTTATCCCTACCTTTTGAGTGCCTGGATTCTCCAATTCTTGAGCCTTTCCAGTGATTTTTGGCCAAATCACTTTGTTGCTTATTGTCATTTACGTCTTCATGATACTTTAACATTATAGCTTTGCTATTCTGTTTATGGTTCTCTAAATGCTTCTCATCCTGCAGTATTATGTTAAAATCTCTTGTTCACCTTTTTTACACTCATGTCTCCTTTTTCTTATGGATTTAACCCTTTATTCTTTCACTGTCATTTTAATAGAATTTTAGGAAGGAGGAAAATTACATGCATTCAAGCCAGTGTGTTTAATCACAAAGTTCATTTTGCTCTTTAGCCGTTTGACTCCCTATCAGTCATTTTTGTGTTCACCCTTTCATTTTAATTATTCTATTGATTTTGCTAATTTCTGCACTGTTTTTGGACACTTTACAAAACAATCAAAGCCACTTGGACCTACAGATATCAGTTTTTGTCTCCATATGTTTGATGTAGTAGTTAACTTCTCAAACCTTAGGAACTAGGAACATTTACTCTTAGCTTTCTTTCATATTGGTTGACTAGGCCAACATCAAAGATTAAACCCCACGTTAGCCAATTTCTGATATGTTATTAACAGTATAGTGGTAGAATAATCCACAAGTAATAATTTCTGGTCCTCCATTTTAGAAGTTTGGGAAGTTGATGAACAGATCAAGAAGCAACAGGAAACACTTGTGAGGAAAGTCACATCCATCTCCAAGAAAATTCTGATAAAGGAAAAAGTCGTTGAATGTAAAAAAGTTGCGAAAATATTTCCTCTGAGTTCAGACATTGTTACTTCAAGACAAAGCTTCTATGACCATGACTTACTTGATAAGGGTTTGGAGCATAATTTAGACTTACTTAGATTTGAGAAAGGCTGTATAAGAGAGAAACAGAATGGATGTAATGAGTTTGGGAAACTATTTTACCATTGTGCATCCTATGTTGTAACCCCCTTTAAGTGTAATCAGTGTGGACAAGACTTCAGTCATAAATTTGACCTCATTAGACATGAGCGAATTCATGCTGGAGAGAAACCTTACGAATGTAAAGAATGTGGAAAAGCCTTCAGTAGGAAGGAAAATCTTATTACGCATCAGAAAATTCATACTGGGGAAAAACCGTATAAGTGTAATGAATGTGGAAAAGCTTTCATTCAGATGTCAAACCTTATTAGACACCAGAGAATTCATACTGGGGAGAAACCTTATGCATGTAAGAATTGTTGGAAAGCCTTCAGTCAGAAATCAAATCTCATTGAACATGAGCGAATTCACACTGGAGAGAAACCCTATGAATGTAAGGAATGTGGGAAATCCTTCAGCCAGAAGCAAAATCTTATTGAGCATGAGAAAATTCATACTGGGGAGAAACCTTATGCATGCAATGAATGTGGTAGAGCTTTTTCTCGAATGTCATCTGTTACGCTACATATGAGAAGTCACACGGGGGAGAAACCCTATAAATGTAATAAATGTGGAAAAGCTTTCTCTCAATGCTCAGTATTTATTATACATATGAGAAGTCACACTGGTGAGAAACCCTATGTATGTAGCGAATGTGGGAAAGCCTTCTCTCAAAGTTCATCCCTTACCGTACATATGCGAAATCATACAGCTGAGAAACCCTATGAATGTAAGGAATGTGGAAAAGCCTTCAGCAGGAAAGAAAATCTCATTACACATCAGAAAATTCACACTGGAGAGAAACCTTATGAATGCAGTGAATGTGGGAAAGCCTTTATTCAGATGTCAAACCTCATTCGACACCAGAGAATTCATACGGGTGAGAAACCCTATGCATGTACAGTGTGTGGAAAAGCCTTTAGTCAGAAATCAAACCTCACTGAACATGAGAAAATTCATACTGGAGAGAAACCTTATCATTGTAATCAATGTGGGAAAGCTTTCAGTCAGAGACAAAATCTTCTTGAGCATGAAAAAATTCATACGGGAGAGAAACCATTCAAATGTAATGAATGTGGTAAAGCCTTCTCTCGAATCTCATCCCTCACTCTTCATGTGAGAAGTCACACAGGGGAGAAACCCTATGAATGTAATAAATGTGGGAAAGCCTTTTCTCAGTGCTCATTACTTATTATACATATGAGAAGTCATACTGGTGAGAAACCCTTTGAATGTAATGAATGTGGAAAAGCATTCTCTCAAAGAGCATCCCTTTCTATACATAAGAGAGGTCATACAGGTGAGAGACACCGAGTATATTAAATGAAAGAAGCCCTCTTAAATTCAACCCATGTTTTACTTAAAATATCTTGGCATAAGCTCAAACAACCAGGCTCTTGATGGAAAAATTTTAATACTTTGTTAAAAGATGTAAGACTGGAATAAATGGAGAGAAATACCATATACATAGATGGAAAACCCAGTATTATAAAACCTCAATTCTAAAATCTATAGACTGAATGCACTTCCAAACAAAATCTACTAAGAATCTAGGATCTTTCAAAAATGATTACAAAATTCATGTGAAGGAGAAGTGTATGGATTGCTGAGACAATTTTGAAAAGAACAGAGGAAACACCCTCATTGTATGATAGAAAGTTATAGTCATTTAAAAATGTGTGGTATTAGTACATTAGTAGGTAAATAAGCAGATTTTAAAGAATAGAATATCCAGAAGCAGACTCATGCATATATGTGAACTTGGGGTATGTTAGACCTGACATCATGAATTAGTAGGGAAATGATGACCTAGTCAATAAAATTGCTGGGAATATTTGACTCTCTGTATTAGAGGAAATAAAATTACAACATTATGACATATTAAAAAATAAATATTCTTTTTTTTTTTTTTTTTTTTTGAGACAAGGGTCTCACTCTATCGCCCAGGCTGGAGTACGGTGGTGCAATCTCAGCTCACTGCAGCCTTTCTGCCTCCTGGGTTCCTTTTTTTTTTTTTTTTTTTTTTTTTTTTTTTTTTTTTTATAGGGGGGGG
>NW_016825868.1:176396-224195 GCF_001698545.2 Rhinopithecus bieti | reverse complement strand
ATTTTTAGTAGAGATGGGATTTCACCATGTTAGCCAGGCTAGTCTTGAACTCCTGACCTCAAGAGATCTGCCCTCTTTGGCCTCCCAAAGTGCTGGGGTTTACAGGCTTGAGCCACAGCGCCTGGCCAAAAGATTAATATTCTAAAGGATTTAAATACTAGAATCTGAAAAGCCAAACTGTGAAACCATTGGGAGAAAATAGAGGTTATTATCTATGACGTTGAGGCCAGGGAGCCTTTTTTTTTTTAAAAAAAAAAAAAAAAGGACTCTGTAATTCTACTTCTAGGTATACATCCTATAGAAACTCACAAATAATGCATAAGAAATATTTATATGATATATGTACGTATGTATAACCAGATGCAGTGGCACATGCCTATAATCCCAGCTACTTTGGAGGCTGATATAAGAAGATAACTTGAGCTCGGGAGTTCAAGACCAGCCGGGGAAACATAGCAAGACCCAATCTCTTAAAAAAAAGAAATATATAGACATATATCTGCCTTAAAAACAACCTATTCATCATTGGGGTAATGATGAATAAAATATGATGTATTCAAATGATAGAATAATATATAGCACTTAAAACAGTGACCCAGATCTATATTGTGTAACATGGATAGTTAAAACAATGTTGAGTGAAAAAAATCAAAATACAAATGAAACATTGTATAATAATGTTTATGTAAATTGGAATGAAATCATTTATAAAGAACAACTGTTTCTATTATTGAAAAGTGTATGTTAAACTATTTAAAATAGAATAGAAGGATACATACCCAATTACTGATAGCATTGTCTCTGGAGATTGAATTTGAGGCTGTTGATTAAAAGGAGACTTGAGCTTTGCTTGTAATTTTTATGCCTTAAAAAAGACTGGTAGCATATAAAATAAATCTTAAAAGCTAATGATACACAATGATAATATGAATGTTTACTTGTAAGAGTGTTTTTCTAGTTCTTTCTCAGAACAGGCCAAGGGAAGCCTGTGCCCATAGAAGGAAATGTTATAATGGATTCATATGCCCTATCAGATGCTCAACCATTTTATGAAAAGTATCTCTAGAAAATTAGCAATTAGAATATTCCTGTTTATTATATAATGTGAAATTAGCACATTTTAGCAACTTGATGATGCTGTTTTTTTATATTTTAACACTTCTGAAATTGGACTCCTTTCAACTGATGATATCTTAGATTCAAGTAAATAATTATTAAAACTTTGAAAATCAGATGGCAGTATAACAAATGAAATGTGTTTTTATTTACTAGCTCAGGGCATCATGGTCTACTACTCATGGTGCCTGTCCTCTCAGTGTAGCCAGTATTATTAGACAGCAAATGTATCACGTTCATAGCTAACTAATTACTGATATATTTAGTCATTGTGGAGAGATTAAGATTTTTACTGAGAAAGTGACTTTGCAATATTTGTTTTCTTGCCCTGTAATTTTCCATACAACCAGCATAGGTATTAATATCATTGTTAATTATAACAGTATTTTGAAATGAGAAATCATTTATTTCCTGAGGTGGCCATAAGCAATTGTGTAAAAGTGTGTTGGTCTTAACCTAGAGACCATTTTATTCTTTTTACAACTCCTGACTTACACAGCCCATCCAGTTTTGGTTGGAAATGGTGGTGAACTCAGATCCTGAACACTAATAATAAAGTTCCTCTTGAAGAGTCTCATTCTTTGTAACTACATGAACCAACCCTTACAGAGGTGATGTTTTTATTATGCCATCTCTACAATATTATTTGATATACAATACAGAAAGCTGCTAATGCCTTTTTAAAAAGGAGATAGGGCCAGACACAGTAGCTCAAGCTTGTAAACCCAGCCCTTTGGGAGGCCGAGGTGGGTGGATCACCTGAGGTCAGGAATTCAAGACCAGCCTGGCCAACAGGATGAAACCCAAACTCTACTAAAAATACAAAAATTAGCCAGGCATGGTGGCGGGCACCTGTAATCCCACCTACTCAGGAGACTGAGGCAGGAGAATCGCTTGAACCCGGGAGGCAGAGGTTGCAGTGAGCCAAGATCGTGCCACTGCACTCCAGCCTGGGTGACAGAGTAAGACCCTTTCTCAAAAAAATAAAAAATAAAAATAAATAAAAAGGAGATAGGCTGGGTGTGGTGGCTCATGCCTGTAATCCCCAGCATTTTGGGAGGCCTAGGCAGGCAGATTACCTGAGGTCAGGAGTTCGAGACCAGCCTGGCCAATATGGTGAAACCCCACCTCTACTAAAGATACAAAAATTAGCCGGGCGTGGTGGTGCGTGCCTATAATCCCAGCTACTTAGGAGGCTGAGGCAGGAGAATCACTTGAACCTAGGGGGTTGGAGGTTGCAGTGAGCCAAGATCGCGCCAGTGCACTTCAGCCTGGGCAACACAGCAAGACTCTGCCTCAAAAGAATAAAATAATAAAAGGAGATAAAAAATAGGGGTGTTTGTGAAAAGGGATCTTTAGCTTTTATGATTGAACATGAACTACATTTGTTTGAAGTTAATTTCCCAAAAGTAAATCTCAAACTAAAGTTGTGAGGTACAACCATGACTATCAGTTTTGATTGTTATTAGGTATTTTTGAAGACCGATGGTGACTTAACAGCAGGGACTGACTTTAGTGAAAACAATTACAACTTACTAAAACTGAAATATCTAAATGAGTAATATCATTTCATAGTCCCTTCTTCAGTAAGTTTTATACTAAATGCAGTTTTGCCAGCATACCCAGTATTTATGTGTAAACTGTTTTTTTTTTGTTTTTTTTTTGGAGACAAAGTCTTTGGCTCTGTCACCCAGGCTGGAGCAGCGTGGCGTGATTCTCAGCTGCACTGCAATCTCTGTTCCCTGGGTTCAAATGGATTCTCCTGCCTTAGCCTTCTGAGCAGCTGGAACCACGAGGCACGCGGCACCATGCCTAATTTTTTTTTTTTTTTTTTTTTTTGGTATTTTCTCTAAGCTGGAGCTCGGGTTCATCCCTGTTTGGCCAGGCTCGCCTATGCGCCACAAAAGACCACAACAACAGATCCCAACGAAGAGAAAACGCGGAAACAACCCCCAAAGAAGCCCGAACGAAACTGCGCCGAACCCGAGTACTGTGCATCCCCGCCGCCTAGTAACCCCCCCGAATGACCACCCGAAACCGGCAAAAAAAACTCGCACTGGAGAGCGCGAATCGCGAAAAGGCCCGTGACGAAGCCCACAACGAAGTCGGTGGGCAAGCACGCCCACACCAGTCTCGAACTCTGGACCTCAGGTGATCCGCCCCTCTGCCTCTCAAAGTGCTGGGATTACAGGCGTTGAGCCACTGCGCAGCCTGTAAACTTTTTTTTTTTTTTTTTTTTTTTTGGAGAGGGAGTCTCCCTCTGTCGCCCAGGCTGGATTGCAGTGGTATGATCTCAGCTCACTGCAGCCTCCACCTCCTGGGCTCAAGCGATTCTCCTGCCTCAGTCTCCTGAATAGCTGGGACTACAGGTGCCTGCCCGGCTAATTTTTGTATTTTAGTAGAGACAGGGTTTCATTATGTGGGTCAAGCTGGTCTGTGAGCCACCATGCCCAGCCTGTAAACCTTTTTTCAAAAAATAGTTTTCACATTTCATGTATCCACACAAGTAATCCTGTATAAGTATTGGTGAGACATTTTTCTTTTTTTGGTCTAAACAGTTGTTTTCTTTGTGATTTTCTTTTAATTTTGTTTTGTTTTGGCCTGTACTTTATATGCCTTAAATCCTCTGCCCCTTTCTTTACATAGCTTTGGAGTCAACAGAGAAATGTAAAATTCCACTTAAGGCCCATAAGGACAACCTTAGATTTCTCTTTTGGCCTCTCTCACCCCAGTAAGACTGGCTGAGCCTATCAGGTGAGGTAAAGTGCCTCAGAATAGGTCTAAAAGGGTGTTTTACTGACCTTGTGTCAGCAAGCAGATGATCTGGTCTTTGTAAATTCATTTTTTCCTTCTGTCCTAAGGGGTAGAAATAATAAGATAGATATAAGTGACTGAGATAAACATTGAAAAAAATCATTAATCAAATCATGGTGAATTCTTCTTTACCTGAACACACTTGAGTTACTGCCTAGAGAGTTTCTATTCTAGAGTTCAGACTTCATAAGAGGTCCAGTTCCTGTGAATGGCCTCAAAACACACAGAATAAAATATACTAATAGTGGCTTGGATTAGACACAGCAGTAGAAATTGGTAGATTTCAGATACATTTTGGAGGTGATTCAACATAATGAGTTCATATGAAAAATGAGTAAAGAGAGAAAGGATAACTCCTATGTTTTAATGGAAAGAAACTGGCCGAACGGTGGACCATTTGATAAAAATACAGCAGGTTGGGGAGAAATATTTTAGGGTAGAGGTTGGGGTGGAATCAAGATGTGTGATGGACTTTCTTTTCAGCTGTTTCCCAGAAGCAGGCTTTGAGATGAGGATTCCTATGCAAGTGATTTATTAAGGAAGTGCTTTCAGTAAGAGGGGTAAGAGAATGGAGGAAGCAGAATAAGAAAGAGAAGTAAGTCAAGGGTATGATCGCAGGCACAGTCCTGCCACGGATGATTTCATCCTGATCCCTGTGGGAACTCGAGTGTAAGCTATGCCTCAGACTTCAAGATTCCACCTTCAGGACTGAGGCACTTGTGCTGCCAACTTCTGAGAATCTTGGCTGCTGACAACTCACAGCTAAATTCCTCTAAGGAATTGCTGTTGGATGAAAGGAGCTGCCTTATGCAAAGTTACACTGTCTCCCTGCAGGCAGTTTGGCCCACGTTGCCTCAGTTTAGAGCAACTCTGAAGAGCAGTCACAGCTCTAGAGCTCCCCAGGGAACAAATTTCAACTGCATCAGTTTATCTTTCCATCCAATTCTGCTTTATTCATTTCCTTACTGCTGATGTTCCCAAGAGCTCTCCCCAATAAACTCTACCATAGATTTCCATCTCAGATTCTCTTTTCCTGGGAAACTGACTTAAAACAGTAGGCATTTTGCAACAGTAGTCCTCAAATTGAAATTTAAAAAAAATTTTTTTTTTTTTTTGAGACAGGGTCTCACTCTGCTGCCCAGGCTGGAGTATGTGATGCAGTCTTGGCTCACTGAAACCTCTGCCTCCCAGGTGCAAGCAATTCTCATGCCTCAGCCTTCTGAGTAGCTGAGATTACAGGTGTGCACCACCATGCTCAGATAAATTTTTGTATTTTTAGTAGAGATGGGGTTTCACTATGTTGGCTAGGTTGGTCTTGAACTCTTGGCCTCAAGTGATCTGCCCACCTCGGTCTCCCAAAGTACTGGGATTACAGGTGTGTGCCATAGCACCCAACCAAAAACCATTTTTGATTCATTTGAAACTAATAAACTCATTACATGTTAATATAAATAATAAATTTTATGAAATTATTTTATGAAAATATTTCCAAAACTAAAAAAAAAGCATCAATTGTTACACAATTTTCAAATACTTTAAATTACTTAAAAACAGACAGCTGGGTTCTCATACCTGCTTCTACATTCAGTCACATGTCATGTAGACTGGTAAACTTCATTCTATACTCATGAGCAAATGAGATTAAAAGAAGGAAAAATATGGAAATAGTTTCAATCTCAAGGCTCCCTAGTGATTTCCAGACTGTTCTTTTTTTTTTTTTTTAATGGAGTCTTGCTCTCTCGTCCAGGCTGGAGTGTAGTGGTGCAATCTCAGCTCACTGCAGTCTCCGCCTCCCGGGTTAAGGGATTCTCCCTGCCTCAGCCTCCCAAGTAACTGGGATTACAGGCTCCTGCCACCATGCCTGGCTAACTTTTGTATTTTTAGTGAAGATGGGGTTTTGCCATGTTGGCCAAGCTGGTCTTGAACTCCTGACCTCAGGTGATCCGCCTCGGCCTCCCAAAGTGCTGAGATTACAGGCATAAGCCACCACGCCCGGCCCCAGACTGTTCTTTAACTGCTATTTTGACATTTGGCGAGGTTTCTTCAAAAACTTGATGTCGTGGGCTAAAGAGGTGTATAGATAGGAGGCCAAGGGGAAGCATTGGCATGCTGTCCATAAGTGGTCTCAGATGGAGGACTTGCGGAAAAAGGAAGATGGATAAGGAAAATGTTAAATATGTGGGTAAATAGAAACAAATATTGGCAGTGGAAAAGAAGAGCAAAATTGATTTATAAGGTTTTCAAAGGCTGTGAAAATACTGGAAAATAATGGTATATAATTCAGTGGATTGGAGTGGGTTTGATTTAAAGTATTTCAATTCTCTTTACTATTAAATATAAAGCTAATTTTTTAAGATTCAGATTTTGAAGGATTGTAAGAGACCCAAAAGATTGCCTTATTGAGTTGAGGAAGTTCCCTTCTATTCCTAAGTTTCTGACTGTTTTATTGTGATTGGGTGTTGGATTTTGTCAAATGATTTTTCTGCATCTATTGACATGATTATATGATTTTTCTCCTTTAGCCTCTTGATGTTATGAATGACATTAATAGATTTTCAAACGTTGAATCAATCTTGCATTTCTGGGATAAATCCCACTTGATTGTGGTGTATAATTCTTTTTATATGTTACTGGATTTGATTTGCTAATATTGAGCATTTTTGCATCTGTATTCATGAGAGATATTGTTCTGTAGTTTTCTTTTCTTGTAGTATGTTTCTCCTGGTTTTGGTATTAGGATAATGCTGGCCTCATAGACTGAGTTAGGAAATACTTCTTTTTTCTAGAAGACAGTGTAGAGGATTGATAAAATTTCTTTCTTATATGTTTGGGAGCATTAATCAGTAAACCCTTCTGGGCCTGATGCTTTCTATTTTGGAAGGTTAATAGTTATTGATTCCATTTATTTAATAGATACAGGGCTGTTTGGATTGTCTATTCCTGGTGAGTTTTGACAGATTGTGTCTTTCAAGGAATTATTCTGTTTCATATAGATTATCAAATTTATTGTCATAATATGCTTTATACTCTTTTATTCTTGTTCATAATGTTCTTTTTTTTTCTTTTTTCTTTTTTTTTCTTTTGAGACAGGGTCTCTCTTTCACCCAGGCTGAAGTGCAGTGGCACAATCTTGGCTCACTGCAAACCTCCACCTCCTGGGTTCAAGCAATTCTTTAGTGCCTCAGCCTCCTCGAAAGTGCTGGGATTACAGGCGTGAGCTACCACGCCCAGCCAGGTGGAGTCTTTATATTTTCCTAGATATAGGATTATATCATCAACAAAAAGGCACAGTTTGACTTGCTATTTTCCAATTTGGATACCTTTTATTTCTTTCTCTTGCCTGATTGGTCTGGCTAGGATTTCCAGTACTATGTTGAGTAGGAGTGGTGAAAGTGGGCATTGTTCCAATTCTTAGTGGAAATGCTTTCAGCTTTTCCCTGTTCACTATGGTGTCAGCTGTGGGTTTGTTATATATAACCTTTTTTTTTTTTTTTTTTTTTTTTTGAGACGGAGTCTTGCTCTGCCACCCAGGCTGGAGTGCAGTGGCCGGATCTCAGCTCACTGCAAGCTCCGCCTCCCGGGTTTACGCCATTCTCCTGCCTCAGCCTCCCAAGTAGCTGGGACTACAGGCGCCCGCCTCGTCGCCCGGCTAGTTTTTTGTATTTTTAAGTAGAGACAGGGTTTCACCGTATTAGCCAGGATGGTCTCGATCTCCTGACCTCGTGATCCGCCCGTCTCGGCCTCCCAAAGTGCTGGGATTACAGGCTTGAGCCACCGCGCCCGGCCGCATATAACCTTTATTATTCTGAGGTATGTACCTTCTGTGCCTAGCTTGTTGAAGTTTTTATTGTGAAAGCATGTTGAATTTTATCAGATGCTTTTTCTGCATCTATTGAGATGATCATATGGTTTTTGTCCTTTGTTCCGATGTGATGTATCATGTTAACTGATTTGCATACATTGACCCATCTTTGCATCTGTGGTATAAATCTCACTTGATTGCGGTGTATTATCATTTTGCTGTGCTATCGGATTTGGTTTGTTAGTGCTTTGTTGAGGATTTTTGCATCTACTTTTGGTCAGATATCGGCCTTTAGTTTTCTTTTGATGTTGTGTCCTTCCCTGGTTTTGGTAACAGGATGATCCTGGCCTTGTAGAATGAGTTGGGGAGAATTCTCTCCTCTTTGATTTTTTGGAATAGTTTCAGGAGAATTGTATTAGTTCTTCTTCATATGGTATAATTTGGCTGTGATTCCAAGTGGCCCTGGGCTTTTCTTGGTTGGGAGACTTTTTATTACTGATTTAATCTCACTACTTCTTAGTGGTCTGTTCAGATTTTATATTTCCTCCCCATTCAGTGTTGGTAAATTTTATATTTTCAGGAATATATCTGTTTTCCCTAGGTTTTCTAGTTCGTCAGCATAGTGTTGCTTATAAGTCTCTGACGCTCTTTGGTATTTCTGTAGTATCAGTTGTAGTGTCTCCTTCTTCATTTCTTTTTTTTAATTTTTTTTTTTTGAGACGGAGTCTCGCTCTGTCGCCCAGGCTGGAGTGCAGTGGCCAGATCTCAGCTCACTGCAAGCTCCGCCTCCCAGGTTCCTGCCATTCTCCTGCCTCAGCCTCCCGAGTAGCTGGGACTACAGGCGCCCGCCACCTCGCCTGGCTAGTTTTTTGTATTGTTAGTAGAGACGGGGTTTCACCGTGTTAGCCAGGATGGTCTCGATCTCCTGACCTCGTGATCTGCCCGTCTCGGCCTCCCAAAGTGCTGGGATTACAGGCTTGAGCCACCGCGCCCGGCTCTTCATTTCTAATTTTGCTTATTTGGGTCTTGTCTCTTCTTGGTTAGTCTACCTAGTGGTTTACCAATTTGGGTTATCTTTTTGAATAACCAACTTTTCATTTTGTGGATCCTTCATGATGTTTTAGTCTCTATTTCATTTAATTCTGCTCTGATCTTATATTATTTCTTTTCTTTTGCTAATTTGTGGTTTGGCTTGTTCTTGTTTTCTAGTTCTTGAGGTACATTGTTACATTGTTAATTTGTAATTGTTCTACTTTTTTTTTTTTTTGAGACAGTCTCCTTTCTCTGTTGCCCAGGCCAGAGTGCAGGGGTGCCATCTCTGCTCACCGTAACCTCTGTCTCCCAGGTTCAAGCGATTCTCCAGTCTCAGCCTCCCAAGTACCTGGAATTACAGGCATCCACCACCATGCTCAGCTAATTTTGTATTTTTAGTAGAGATGGGGTTTCATCATGTTAGCCAGGCTAGTCTTGAACTCCCGACCTCAGGTGATCTGCCCACCTTGGCCTCCCAAAGTATTGGGATTACAGGCATGAGCCACTGTGCCCAGCCAACTTTTTTGATTACATTCTACGTTTATTGCTAGAAGCTTCCCTCTTAGCGCTACTTTTGCCCTATTTCACAGGTTTGGGAATGTTGTGTTTTCATTTTCGGTTGTTTCAAGAAACTTTTCTTCAGCCTGGCATGGTGGCTCACCATGTAAGAATACAAAAATTCGCCGGGCGTGGTGGCACTTGCCTGTAATCCCAGCTACTCGGGAGGCTGAGGCAGGAGAATTGCTTGAATCTGGGAGGCGGAGGTTGCAGTGAGCCGAGATCGTGCCATTGCACCCCAACCTGGGAAAAAAAAGTGAAACTCCATTCCAAAAAAAAAAAAAAAGAAAAGAAAATTTTTTCGATTTTCGTTTTGGTTGTGATCTTTAGTGGTTATTCAGGAGTATGATATTTAATTTCCATTTATTGGTATAGTTTCCAGAGTTCCTCTTGGTGTTGATCTCTAGTTTTATTCCATTGTGGTCTAAGATACTTGCTAAGATTTCAGCTTTTTAAAACTTGTTGAGACTTTTTTTGTGGCCTACTCAATGCCTGTTATGGAGATTGTTCCATGTACTGATGAAAATAATGTATAGTCTACATCTGTTGGGTGAAAGGTTCTGTGAATATCTGTTAGGTGCATTTGGTCTAAAGTCTAATTAAAATCTAATTTTTAAAAACTGTCTAATTTTTTAAAACTAATGCTGAGAATGGGATGTTGAAATCCCTCATTATTATTGTATTGCAGTCTCTCTCTTGAGATCTAGTAATACTTGCTTTATGAATCTGGGTACTTCAGTGTTGGCTGCATATATATTTAGAATTATTATATCCACTGCTGGTTTAATCACTTTACGGTTATATAATGACCTTCTTTGTCTTTTTTTTTTTTTTTTTTTACTCTTTTTGACTTAAAATCTCTTTAATCTGTTAGAAGTATAGCTATTCCTGCTCACTTTTGGTTTCTATTTTCATGGAATATCTTTTTGCATCCTTTTACTTCCAGTCTATATGTGTCATTACCAGTAAGGTGAGTTTCTTATAAGTAGGATATTTTGGGATCATTTTTGTTTTAAATCCATTCAGCCATTCTCTATTTTTTAAGTGGGGAATTTAATCTATGTATGTTCAAAGTTGTTATTATTATTATTATTATTATTTTGAGATAAAGTCTCACTCTGTTGCCCAGGCTGGAGTGCAATGGCGCTCACAGCAACCCCTGCCTCCTCGGTTCAAGCTATTCTGCCTCAGCCTCCCTAGTAGCTGGGATTATAGGCATGTCCCAGCACGCCTGGGTATTTTTGTATTTTTAGTAGAGATGGGGTTTTGCCATGTTGGCCAGGCTGGTCTCAAACTCCTGACTTCAGGTGATCCACCCGCCTTGGCCTCCCAAAGTGCTGGGATTACAGATGTGATCCACCGACCTGGCTCACGGTTATTATTGACATATTAAGTTTTGTCTCTATCATATTGTTAATTGGTTTGGGTGTTGGGTTGTTTTTTTTTTTTTGACCTCCTGGGGTCAAGCAGTCCTCCCACCTGAGCCCCACAAGTAGCCCCCCATGCACCACCATGCCTGGCTAATTTTTTTTATTTTTATAGAGATGGAGTCTCACTATGTTGCCCAGGCTAGTCTTGAACTCCTGGGCTCTAATGATCTTCCTCTCTCCAGCTCCAAAGTGCTGGGATTACAGATTTAAACCACCATGCCCAGCCTTTTTTATTGTATTATGTTTTTTGGGTTTTTTTTTACTTGTTTTCTTATGGTCACTACGGCTTGGTAGACTTCTGTAGTAGTACCATGTGAGTCCTTTCTCTTTCTTCTTTATGTGTTTACTTTACCAGTGAGTTTTATAGTTTCACTTATTTTCATGATGGTAAATGTTACAGTGTTATTTTTTTTGCTTCCAGGTTTAAGACCCCCTTGATCTTTTCTTTCTTTCTTTCTTTCTTTTTTTTTTTTTTTTTTCTTTTCTGAGACAGTTTCACTCTGCCACCCAGGCTGGAATGTAGTGGTGCAATCTCGGATCATGCAACCTCCACCTCCCAGGTTCGAGTGATTCCCGTGCCTCAACCTCCCAAGTAGCTGGGATTACAGGCATGCTCCACCACACATGGCTAATTTTTGTATTTTTAGTAGACACAGGCTTTTACCATATTGGCCAGGCTATTCTCAAACTCCTGACCTCAAGTGATCCACCCGCCTTGACCTCCCATAGTGCTGAGATAACAGGAGTAAGCCACCATACCCAGCCTTCAGCTTTTCGTGTAAGGCCAGTCTAGTGGTAACAAATTTCCTTAGCATTTGCTTGTCTAGAAAGGACTATTTCTCCTTCATTTATGAAGGATAATTTTGCTGGACGTAGCATTCTTGGCTAGTTTTATTTATTTATTTATTTTTAGCACTTTAAATATATCATCCCATTTTCTTTTGAAATGTAAGGTTTCTGCTTAGAAATCCTCTGTTAGTCTTATGGGGTTTCTTTTACAGGTGACTAGATGCTTTTTTTTCTTTTAAGGATTCACTCTTTATCTTTGTTTGACTTGAAACAATGTGAATATAATTGTGCCATGGAGAAAAACTTTTTGCATTTTATCTCCTTGCGTATTTTGAGCCTTCTGTATCTGGATGTCTGAATCTGTTAGGCTTTGGAAGTTTTCATCCATAATTGTATTAACTAGGTTTTCATTGCTAAATAATGGTACCACAATCACCTGTTAATGAATAATTGGGTTGTTTCCAGTTTGGGGCTATCAAAATAAGGCTACCATGAACATTTGTGTAAAAATTCTTTGTATAGATGTATGTTTTCATTTCTCTTGGATAAATACCAAGGATTGGATTGGCTAGGTAGTATAGGAGATAGGAATTTTATGAAAATTCTTAATTTCAGACCTGTCAATTCAGTCTCAGTAGCTTCATTTTTCTTAGCTTGATAAATGATGGAAATATTAACCCAGTGGCAATTTTATGTACGAACACTGATGAATGTCAGCTGCACTAGGCTTTGGGCAGAGTGCCAAAGCAAATGGCAAAGCAAAGCCTCAACAGCTGCTCCAGGGGCATAGTTAATGACCGTGTCCTAAAGACATTTCAGTGTTAACATATAACCAGCTGCTGTTTCTCCTGTAACTAAATTTAACAACTGACAGCAACATGAACAGCATTTTATGAGATACTCCCAATACTGTCTCTATTAAATGAGTTTGGTAGAGGGCTATGCTATGACTGGTGCCCTATTTCAGAGTTGTTTTTTTAACATTGGTAATACCTTTTCATGCATTACAAAGGCCCAAGTTGGCCGGGCACAGTGGCTCACAGCTGTAATCCCAGCACTTTGGGAGGCTGAGGCAGGCAGATCATGAGGTCAAGAGATCGAGACCATCCTAGCCAACATGGTGAAACCCCATCTCTACTAAAAATACAAAAATTAGCTGGGCGTGATGGTGGGCACCTGTAGTCCCAGCTACTCAGGAGGCTGAGGCAGAAGAACCGCTTGAACCTGGGAGGTGGAGGTTGCAGTGAGCTGAGATTGCACCACTGCACTCCAGCCTGGCAACAGAGCGAGACTCAGTCTCAAAAAAGAAAGAAAGAAAGAAAGAAAGAGAGAGAGAGGGAGGGAGGGAGGGAGGGAGAGAGAGAGAGGAGAGAGAGAGAGAGAGAGAGAGAGAGAGAGAGAGAGAGAAAGAAAGAAAAGAAAGAAAGAAAGAAAGAAAGAAGAAAAAAGGAAAGAAAGAAAGAAAGAAGAAAGAAGCAAAGAAGAAAGAAAGAAAGAAAAAGAAAGAAAGAAAGAAAGGCCCCAAGTCATATAAACATTGTAGATTCGCTTCTGAAACCTTTGTGAAATATTACTTTCTTGTTACCGTAGTGGACAGTACTTGTAAGATCTCCTGTGTCCAGAAACCCAAGCTTGATTTCTGCTGTTTCTGGATATCCCTTAAAGAAACAGATCGGAGGCAGAGAATAACCTATTAAGTGTTCCTCTGAAATATAGGACTGAGCCTATCGATCTTTAAAGCAGAATAATGGAGGTGAGCCAGGCCATGTGGCTTATGCTGTAATCCCAGCACTTGGGAAGCGAGGATGGAAGATTGCTTGAGCCCAGGAGTTCAAGACCAGCCTGGGCACATAGTGAGACCCTGTGTCTACAAAAAATTTAAAAAATTTTTTGGCGGAGGCCGGCGCGGTGGGCCCAAGCCTGTAAGTCCCAGCACTTTGGGAGGCCGAGACGGCGGATCACGAGGTCAGAGTACGAGATCATCCTGGCAATACACAGTGGAAACCCCGTCACTACTAAGAAAAAAAATACAAAAAACTAGCCGGGTGAGGTGCGGGCCGCCTGTAGCCCAGCACCGGGGAGGACTGAGGCAGGAGAATGGCGTGAACCTGGAGGCGGAGCTTACAGGAGCGAGATCTGGCCACTGCAACTCCAGCCTGGGCGACCAGAGCGAGACCCGTTCTCAAAAAAAAAAAAAAAAAAAAAAAAAAAAAAAAAAAAAAAAAAAAAATTTTGGTGGATGTTGTTGGACACACACTTGTAGTCCCAGCTTACATTGGAGGCTGAGTGTGGGAAAGATCCGTTGACCCCGGGAGTTGGGGCCTGCAATTGAGCCATGATTACCACTCCAGCCTGGCAACAGAGTGAGACCTTATCTCTTTTTTGTTTTTTTTTTTGAACGGGGCTGGCCTCTGTCGCCCAGGCTGGAGTGCAGTGGCCCGGATCTGCAGCTCAACTGCAAGCTCCGCCTCCCGGGTTCCCACCATTCTCCTGCCCTCAGCCTCCCGGCGTAGCTGGGACACAGGCGCCCGCCACCTCACCCGGCTAGTTTTTTTGTATTTTGTTAGTAGAGACGGTTTCACCATATTAGCCAGGATGGTCCTCGATCCCGAACCCTCGTGATCCGCCCGTCCTCGGCCTCCCAAAAGTGCTGGGATTACAGGCTTGAGCCACCGCGCCCGGCCAGACCTTATCTCTTATAAACAAACAAACAAACAAAATAATGAAATGAAAGTAGATACAAAAGGTGGTGGAGCTTGTAGCAGATGACAACTATGTCCCCTGAGGTGACTGATACCTCCAGTGTTAGAGGTGGAAGAGCATCACCTCTAAATAAAAAATTACCTTCTGTGCTCCTCCTAGTTGGGACAATGGCCTTTAGTCTTTGGGGACAAGGAAGTGCTATAGGAGGGGCTTGTATCTATACAAAGACTTGTACAACTGGGCTTGAAATTTTCATTAAGGACATAAATGTTATCCTACTTTCTTGGGAATCTTTGATTATTGCTATGGTTTCAATATTTGTCCCGTCCAAAATTCATGTTGAAATTTAGTTGCCATTATAACAGTGTTAACAGGTGGAACCTTTACAAGGGGATTAACTCGTGAGAGCTCCACACTCATGGGTGTGATTAATGCTGTTATAAAAGGACAAGTTGGACATCCTTTTATCTCTTTGCCTGTCTGCCTTCCATTTGAGGACAACCATGTGTCATAAATCTGGCCAGTGAGATATAAGCAAAAATATTTGGGGGTAATGGGTATTTGAAAGCATTTTCTTCCTTAATAAAAGGGACATAATCAGCCAGCACAGTCATTTCCCTTAATTTTTGTCAACAGCAGAGACCAGCATTGAGTCCCTGATATAGCAGCATTCCCTTTTGGAACCAACCAGCCACCTGGTAGAAGGCTGATTACATTGGGCCTGTTCTGTCATGGATGAGACAGAGATTCATTCTTATAAGTATGGACAGATATTCTGGATATGGACTTTATTTTCTTGCCCATAATGCTGCTGCCAGCATCACAACCGTGGACTTACAGAATGCTTTCTCCACCATTATGGCATCCCCCCAGTTTTGTGTGTGATTAAGGACTTTTTTTTTTTTTTAAGACAGAGTCTTGCTCTGTCACCCAGGCTGGAGTGCAATGATGTGATCTCGACTGACTGCAACCTCTGCCTCCCGGTTCAAGTGATTCTCCTGCCTCAGCCTCCCAAGTAGCTGGAATTACAGGTGCACGTGGCCACACCAAGCTAATTTTTGTATTTTTAGTAGAGACAGGGTTTCACCACGTTGGCCAGGGTGGTCTCGAACTCCTGACCTCAGGTGATCCTCCCACCTTGGCCTCCCAAAGTGCTGGGATTATAGGCATAAGCCACAGCACCCAGCTGGATTACAGGATATAAGGTTAATATTTAAAAATCAGGCCACATGCGGTGGGTCCTCAGACGGATCACCTGAGGTCAGGAGTTCAAGACCAGCCTGGCCAACATGTTGAAATCCTGTCTCTACTAAAAAATATAAAAATTAGTTGGAAGTGGTGGTTCATGCCTGTAATCCCAGCTACTCAGGTAGCTGAGACACGAGAATCACTTAAACTGGGGAGTTAGAGGTTGTGGTGAGCTGAGATTGCACCACTGCCTTCCAGCCTGGGCAACAGAGACTCTGTTTCAAAAAGAGAAAAAGAGGCTGGGTGCGGTGGCTCAAGCCTGTAATCCCAGCACTTTGGGAGGCCGAGACGGGCGGATCACGAGGTCAGGAGTTCGAGACCATCCTGGCTAACACGGTGAAACCCCGTCTCTACTAAAAAATACAAAAAAAAAAAGCTAGCCGGGTGAGGTGGCTGGCACCTGTAGTCCCAGCTACTCCGGAGGCTGAGGCAGGAGAATGGCGTAAAACCCGGGAGGCGGAGCTTGCAGTGAGCTGAGATCTGGCCACTGCACTCTAGCCCGGGCGACAGAGCGAGACTCCGTCTCAAAAAAAAAAAAAAAGAGAAAAAGAAATGGGGTCTTGCTTTGTTTCCCAGGCTGGTCTCCAACTCCTGGCCTCAAACGATCTTCCTGTCTTGGCCTCCCAAAGTGTTGGGATTACAGTTGTGAGCCATCATGCCCAGCCCGTCTTCTCATTTGGATAGCTGTACCTTGCTAGGTAGAAATAGAGTTGTTTCATTGTTGTAAAGGAGCTCAAGATGTGTATAAAAAAGTGTGTAGAAACTTAGTACCCAAAGGGTTAGACTATGTCAGTTATCAGTGTATTGCCTCTCAGCTCCCAATTAACCTTTTCAATACCGGTCTGTGAAAGTGGACAACTTGAAGCATTTCTCCTTTACAGTGAGTATGATATTAAGCTTTGTCAGTAGAGGATGTGGACATCGAAGAGGGACGTTGAAGGAGGAAGGGGTCTTTCTGGCTCAGGTTGCAGCATTTTGCTTTTCCTTGCTCCTCCTTCATGGTCCTATCAGTGGGAGGTGTGTATGTGAGAATATTCAGTGATGCTCAGTGCCAGCTGTGCTCCAGAGCATGCAGTCTCTTGGAGATCGTGCATATCTGGCCTGGGCCTGGCAGACTACCTTGCAGAGGCCCTTCTCATGAGAGATCATGTGCTCCAGACTTCATGCTCACAGTGGCACCCAAACTCCTCTGCATCCTGGCTATCAGCCATAGCTGGCTTGTGCAATGGAGAGTAATTTCCTGTACCCATCCTGATGTGAATGCCACGCATCTCAGGCCTAAGGCCTACAGTGATCTTGACTGACTGCAACCTCTGCCTCCCGGTTCAAGTGATTCTCCTGCCTCAGCCTCCCAAGTAGCTGGAAATTACAGGTGTGTGTGGCCACACTGAGCTAATTTTTGTATTTTTAGTAGAGACGGGGTTTCACCACGTTGGCCAGGGTGGTCTCGAACTCCTGACCTCCAACTATCTTTGAGTACCTGGCAACATAGCAAACTTCTCCAGCATCACAGTGAGCTACAACCACATCTTCAGTGAGGTTTGAAACTCACCCTTGGGAAAGACCTCCTTCCAAGTATGTTCTCTCTTGGGTACTCTTCCCTCAGCTCCAAAGGGCCTTTTAGAGGTCTCCTCATGCCCCTATAGTTTCTGTCCTATCATGCTTAATAATTCTTTATATTATATTATAATTCTGTTTAAATTCCTTTGGCCGGGCGCAGTGACTCACACCTGTAATCCCAACACTTTGGGAAGCCGAGGTAGGTGGATCACCTGAGGTCAGGAGTTCGAGACCAGCCTGACCAACATGGTGAGACTCCGTCTCTACTTAAAGTACAAAAGTTAGCTGGGCATGGTGGCACGTGCCTGTCATCCCAGCTACTTGGGAGGCTGAGGCACGAGAATCACTTAAACCCGAGAGGCAGAGATTACAGTGAGCTGAAATAGCACCCCTGTACTCCAGCCTAGGCGACAGAGGAATACTCCATCTCAAAAAAAAAAAAAAGAAAATTTCTTTGTGGTTTCTGTTTCCTGACTGTATCCAGACTGATACAAACTGACTATAGAAGCTGGCTGCTGATACAAAACATTTCTCATCCATTTCTGGCAAAAGCCCACCATCATTCATAAAGAACTTCACACAAGATTTCCATGATACCCAACTCCTTAAAGTCTCATAAGGCAGGACAGTTTGCCATCAAGCAAAAGCATAATGAGTTGTTTCACCACAGTGGTCCTGTCTCCATGGCAGATCATGATGTCCACAATAAAGAATCCCATCTTTCTCTCCAAGATAGGTGTTTTTGCCCCATTAGTGCTTGGAATAGAACACTGGGCATGATGGAGAATCTCAACAACATGAAAATGCATATCTGTTAACAGTGGTGTTGTATTTTCTTGTGGGCTAAATTGAAAACCCAGGAACAAAATAAAAAATTGGTTGTATTTGAAATTATCCCATAAAATATCTAAGATGTCCTACAAAGCATATAATATGGATCAATTATCCAACACTGAAGAATAATATGTATATATGTGTGTCAACTGTACACTATAATATCCACACATAGTAGAAAGTACACATAGAAAATGTAATTTCATTATTAATATTTATATGAAAGAAAAATACAAATTTATATGAAAGAGTAACACATTAATTTACATGAAAATATAACATATACCTTATATTAAATATGCATATGGGTCAGGTGCAGTGACTCACGCCTGTAATCCCAGCACTTTGGGAGGCCGAGGCAGGTAGATCATGAGGTCAGTAGATCGAGACCATCCTGGCCACCATGGTGAAACCCCGTCTCTACTAAAAATACAAAAATTAGCCGGTCGTGGTGGCAGCTGCCTGTAGTCCCAGCTACTTGGGAGGCACAAGAATCGCTTGAACCCAGGAGGCAGAGGTTGCAGTGAGCCGAGATCGTGCCACTGCACTCCAGCGTGGCAACGGAATGAGACTCTGTCTCAAAAAAAAAAAAATATATATATATATATATACACACACACACGCACACACACACACACACATATGCATATGATTGTTAGAAAAAAGGAGATTCATATGGTCTGAAGTTATCATCCCTCAGGTTACTTACCAATTAAAAAGGGGAAAATAACAATGGAGACATGGCCATTACCACCTTAAGCCAAGTGATCAAATTTAGCATTGCTAATAGTGAAATGACCAAATTTCATGTGTCTATTTGTGTGATCTATGTGGTTATCCTGGAGTCACCTATGTAGTATTCTTACTAAATATGTTTAACCTAAATTTTATCACGAGGAAAAACTCAACAAACCCAGAATGTGAGACATTTGGTAGAACAAGTAGACTAGATTCTTAAGAGAAGAATGTGACGCAATAACCTAGATTGTGTCCTGCTTGAAGAAAAATTTATACAAGACATTTTGGGGACATTTAAATATGGATGAATTGTGGAATTATTGTTAATTTCCTTGAGTGTGATCATGGTGTTGTGGTTAGATATCCATGGGATGTCGGCGTGAGACACTGTGTTGTGTGGTGTGTATGATATTGTGTTTAGTGACATGTGTGTGAAACACACTGTTTAGTGATGTATGGTAGGAAAATGCCCTTAGAAGATACACTCAGCTGAGCGCAGTGGCTGGCTGTGGTGACATGCACCTGTAGTTCCAGCTACTCTGCACTCTGATTGAGGTGAGGTGGGAGGATCGCTTGAACCCAGGAGGCAAAGGTTGCAGTGAGCTGAGATCACACCACTGCACTCCAGCCTGGACAACAGAACCAGACCCTGCCTCAAAAAAAAAAAAAAAGAATTGTACTGAAGTATAATGATACTTGAATTTATTTTCAAATGGTAGAGAATCAAAAGTGGCAAATTGTTGACAACTTGTGAATCTAGGGGACAAGCACAAATAAGAGGGTTTTTTTTGTTGTTGTTTTTTTTTTGAGACAGAGGCTTGCTCTGTCACCAGCCTAGAGTGCAGTGGCAGGATCTCGGCTCACTGCAACCTCCGCCTCCTGGGTTCAAGCAATTCTTCTGCCTCAGCCTCCTGAGTAGGTGGGATTACAGGCACGTGCCACCATGCCCGTGTAAGTTTTTGTATTTTTAGTAGAGATGGGGTTTCACTGTGTTAGCCAAGATGGTCTCGATCTCCTGACCTCCTGATG
Source organism: Rhinopithecus bieti (assembly GCF_001698545.2). Taxonomy (NCBI): domain Eukaryota; kingdom Metazoa; phylum Chordata; class Mammalia; order Primates; family Cercopithecidae; genus Rhinopithecus; species Rhinopithecus bieti. Next base: position 204,542 of record NW_016825868.1, on the reverse strand, counting down.
CACCCACCTTGGCCTCCCAAAATGCTGGGATTACAGGCATGAGCCACCGCACCTGGCCCAAATAAGAGTTCTTTGTAGTATTCTTTCAATGCTTCTGGAGATTTGAAACTTTCCAAAATAAACAACTGAAATAAATGTGTCTACAAAGTGGGAAGGCACTGAGCTGATTGGGGACGTACCCAAAGACCCCACTGGAACAGAACTAAAGAATCAGTTCTCTGATTCGTTGCCATAAGAGAGGAAGCTTCAGGAGAAGGAATGCAAAAGTTCTATATCCTAGTTGGAAGAGAGTGAAAGAAAATATCTCAAGTAAGGAAAGACAGACTTATCAAGGATATGGTTTTTTGATCAATGACAGTCATTCCAACCTCTTCCTGCTGAGGGAAGATTTCTTCATCCAGATACTGAGGTCAGAAGTGAGAAATGTAGCCGGGCGAGGTGGCGGGCGCCTGTAGTCCCAGCTACTCGGGAGGCTGAGGCAGGAGAATGGCGTGAACCCGGGAGGCGGAGCTTGCAGTGAGCTGAGATCCGGCCACTGCACTCCAGCCTGGGCGACAGAGCGAGACTCCGTCTCAAAAAAAAAAAAAAAAAAAAAAAAAAAAAAAAAAAAAAAAAGAAGTGAGAAATGAGTCCTGTGGTCTAAAATCCAGGTGTCATAAAACCGTGTTCTTTCTCTAGGTTCTAGGAGAGAATCTATTTCCTTGTCTTTTCCAACTTCTAGAAGCTGCCTGCATTCTTTTGCTTATGGCCCCTTCCTCTGTCTTCAAAGCACATCTTCTTTTTTGTTGTCATGATTTCCTCTCTGACTCCGACCCTCCTGCCTTACTCTTTTAAGGACCCTTGTTGGGCCCATTCAGTAATCCAGGATAATATTCCCATCTCAAGATTCTTTTTTTTTTTTAGATCAAGTCTCAGTCTGCCACCCAGGCTGGAGTGCAGTGGCGTGATCTTGGCTCACTGCAACGTCTGCCTCCCAGGTTCAAGTGATTCTCCTGCCTCAGCCTCCCAAGTACCTGGGACTACAGGCGCGCACCATCATGCCTGGCTAATTTTTGTATTTTTAGTAGAGACTGGGTTTCACCATGTTGTCCAGGCTGATCTCAAACTCCTGACCTCAAGTGATCTGCCCGCCTCGGTCTCCCAAAGTGCTGGGATTATAGGCATGAGCCACAATGCCCAGCCTCCATCACAAGTTTCTTAGTTGAAGCATATCTGCTGCAGAGCCTCTTTTGCCATGTAAGATATATTCACAGGTTCTGGGGATTAGGATTTGAACATCTTGGATCATTATTCTACCACTTCATCTTATTGGCATCATTCATGAATTTCTTTTTCCTCTCAATCCTTTGACATAACTGTATACATTTTATACATTATTGAAATCAGCCTTTTATTTGGAACTTTTGCATCAGTAACCACAAATGATAATACTCTTCTTTTGGCCTGTCTTTATTTCTTTTCTTTCTTTTTTTTTTTTTTAGACAGTCTCGTTCTGTTGCCCAGGCTGGAGTGCAGTGGCGCAATTTTGGCTCACTGCAACCTCTGCCTCCGGGTTCAAGTGATCCTCCAGCCTCAGCCTCCCCAGTAGCTGGAAACACCGGTGTGCACCACCACACCCAGCTAATTTTTGTAGAAAGGGGGTTTTGCCAAGGTTTCCAGGCTGGTCTGAAACTCCGAGCCTCAAGTGATCCTCCCACCTCGGCCTCCCAAACTGCTAAGATTACAGGCATGAGCCACCATGCCCAGCCATGTCTTTAATAAATTTTATGCCACTTAGACAAAAATTCATTGGATAGCATATGTAAATTAGATATAAATAAATAGAATAATAATTATTAGTTCAAAAATTAGCTAAAATTCAGCTACAACCACCTATGGTACCTTTTCAATTGTACATACTTTAAAGTATCTTAAATAAAATAAAGCATTTCATTATGGTTATTATTCTGTTCAGATTTTCTACTTCTTAGTAGAAATCAGTGATTTAAATTTCATTAGAAAATCTTCAATTTCCTTTACCATGGTTATAGAGTTGTACATAACAGCCTAAAAATTCTTTTAAACTCGGGCCCGGGCACAGTGGCTCACTCCTGTAATCCCAGCACTTTGGGAGGCCGAGGCGGGGCAGATCACCTGAGGTCGGGAGTTTGAGACCAGCCTGGCCAACATGATGAAACCTCGTCTCTACTAAAAATACAAAAATCAGTCAGTTGTGGTGGCGGGCACCTGTAATCCCAGTTACTTGGAAAGCTGAAGCAGGAGAATCACTTGAACCCAGGAGGCAGAGGTTGCAGTGAGGTGAGACGGCATCACTGCGCTCCAGCCTGGGCAACAAGAGCAAAACTCCATCTCAAAAAAAAAAAAAATTCTTTTAAACTCTATGGTTTTGTGTGTGTGTGTGTGCATTTCTAATGTTTTTGCTTTATTTTGCCCTTGTTTATCAGTCTTGTGTTTCGTTTATCTAAACTGTGGATTTTTAAATTTTGGTCCAGTATTTTGTTTTCTAGTTTGTAAACTAGAAATACTTAAGAATTTTTTTTTAATGAACTGTTGTAAGTAATGTTTCACAAGAAAGAAACTATAATGGCCAAAAATATAAGGGACTACTTTTTAACCGAAAAGAAAAAAGTCACAATTACACGTCCTAGAAATTAACTACTGTTAACAATTAACTTTACAGCTATCATTGCCCAAGTGCCTATGTAGTCTCGTTCTATTGCCAGGCTGGAATGCACCTCCCTAGTAGGTGGGACTACAGGTGCGCGCCACCATGCTGGGCTAATTTTTGTATTTTTAGGAGAGACGGGGTTTCACCATATTGGCCAGGATGGTCTCAATCTCCTGACCTCGTGATCTGCCCGCCTTGGCGTCCCAAAGTACTGGGATTACAGGCGTGAACCACTGCGCCCAACCTATTTATAACTTTTTTTTTTTTTTTTTTGAGATGAAGTCTCGTTCTGTCGCCAGGCTGGAGTGCAGTGGCACAGTCTCGGCTCACTGCAACCTCCGCCTCCCAGGTTCAAGCTATTCTCTTGCTTCAGCCTCCTGAGTAGCTGAGACTACAGGTGCGCGCCACCACGCCCGGCTAATTTTTGTATTTTGAGTAGAGACAGGGTTTCACCATGTTGGCCAGGATGCTCTCGATCTCTTGACCTCGTGATCCACCCGCCTCGGCCTCCCAAAGTGCTGGGATTACAGGCATGAGCCACCTCGCCAGGCCTATAACATTTTAAAAAACAGTATACATGGTTTATTTTAGTTACACTTTTCCACCTCCCAAAGTATTTCTCGAACATACTTCTGTCATTAAATATTCCTCTGCAACTTAATCCTAAAATAATGACGTTGCAGCCCACTACATTGGTTTTCTATTACTTCCACTGCAGACCCAAGTATCCCTCATCCTCCTCCAGTCCCTTTGGCATCCTGAGCCTGTGACGGCCCCGCTTCAGTCTCTCCTAGGTTACATCCCCAAACCGCTAGGCCAGGTCGTTTCCCAGACACCCTCCAGGCCAGCCTGTGGCCCGGCCCGAGCAGAAATTAGTGACTTAAATGCTGAGATGCCAGAAGACCTGGACTGGGGAATGAATTCCCAGCCCAAACTTAGCCACCCGTCTTTTTTTTTTTTTTTTTTTTTTTTTGAGACGGAGTCTTGCTCTGGTTGCCAGGCTGGAGTTGCGATGGCCGGATCTCAGCTCACTGCAAGCTCCGCCTCCCGGTTCCTCGCATTCTCCTTCCCAGCCTCCCGAGTAGCTGGGACTACAGGCCGCCCGCCACCTCGCCTCGGCCTAGTTTTTGTATTTTTAGTGAGACGGGTTTCACCGTGTTTAGCCAGGATGGTCTTGATCTCCTGACCTCCGTGATCCTGCGTCTCGGCCTCCCAAAGTGCTGGGATTACAGGCTTGAGCCACCGCGCCCGGCCTGCCACCCGTCTTTATCGGGATTGTGGCCCAGGTCATGGAAGCCCCAGGTCCGGGCCGACTCCTAATTCGTGGCGTGGCCAGGAGTCGGCCTCTTCTGATCCACCCCAGGGCGCGGCTCCCTGTGGAGGGAAGCCTGGGTGGTCTGCTCCCTGGCTTTTCACTGCACTTGAGAGGCCTCTGGGCACACACACAAACCCCACTCCCTGACTCTCCGTTAGGGGAGAGGGCGGCTGCAGCCGGGTTAACTTCGCGGACTCTGGAAGTCCTAGCGGCGGGCCGGGTTGGGCCGCCCCTTCCCGGGTTTGCGGCTACGTTTTTCTGAACTCTCCACGGCCCCACAGTCTTTTTCTAGCAGTCAGCGGCCACCTATTGCTGCCTGGGCCTGTATATTTGCCCAGGTCCTGGGAGGGTGCTCTGGCGCGGCTGGGCGGTCTGGCCTCGGCTTCACTGGAGGCGGGGAACTGGACATGGCTGTGAGTGCCAGTGACCGCGGTGCGGTCCAGGCCCCGGGTGGCGCACCCACCTCTGGACTACATTTCCCAGGGGGCCCCGCGGCCCAACCACTTCCGGCCGAAAGGGGCTAGTCCGCGTGACCTGGCGGGTGTTGGAACGCAAAGGGCTGGAACGTCCCGGGCTGCGGAGGTCATTTGGTTGGGATGAACTCGTTCAGGCTTGAGTGCTAGGACGCCGAAGGGGGCGTGAGGCGTCCCGGCGCGGGACTGGGGTTGTCTGCAGTTTAAAAGTCATGTGGCTCTCGGAGATGTGCGGACTGCATTCCCGGGCTTCACCGCTAAGGGAGCTCTGGGCTGTGCGATGGGGAAGGAAGAGGGTGTCGGGGCAGTGCAGTCGGGATGGGAGGAGAGTGTCAGGGCTACTGGCCCCCAGCTCGGGAGAGGGCAGTGTGGGGCCGCGCGACTGCAAGGAGTGGGTGTGGTGTGAGGCTGGCGCAGGAGCGGGCTGGGAATGTTAGGAGGTCTGGGGTATCGCGGCCCTGCGTCCTCTTGGCTGGACTAAAAGTCTGTGCAGTTCTCCCCGGACCTGGATTGTGCGCCCAGCGACAGGTTTGGCAATCTGTGCTCGATGTGCCCGCGAGGCTGTGGTGGGAGCCCTGTCTGCACGGGATTCTGTGTGGCTGAGCATGTAAGTGTGAGCGTGTGCGCGGGCGAGCCCCATGGTGCCGGGTCGTCGACCCCATCTTTGGGAGGCCTGGGAGGGGGCGGGACACCCTCGCTGTACATTCTGGGGATACGCTGGGCGGGGTCGGCCCAGTGGATGGGTCCTGGCCTTCTACTCAAACTCCAACTGCGACTGCTAAGTAGGTAGTGAATCTCTGTGAATGGCCTTCCCGCCACCGGGTCTATCTCTAGTGTGTGTTGAGGGTGGAAATGGTTCTAGGGTTTGGGGCTAGGGAGTTCCTGCTGTATCCACTTCTCTGTTCTTTCACCCAGTAGCCACCAGGGATCTAGGCCCATAAAGGTGACCCCAGCCTAAAGGACAGGAGTTTGAGACCCTGACAGGTGGGTCCACTTAAGCTGTGTCTTGGCGCCACACGCTTTTGGGTTCAGTGTAAGACGCTAGGCCTGAAAGTTTCCCAAGTTAGTCTCTTATGGAGGAAGAAGGCTACGGTCTAGGGGAGCCCTCCCAGGACTCCTGTTTGGGCTCCTAAGGTCACCTGCATTTCGTTGTGAGGATGACAGAGGGCGGTGGTGTTGCAGCTTCTTTGGTCTCCCTTTCAGTACCTGGGGTGGGGTAGGAGTTTGGCCTCCCAAGGGGTTCAGGGAGGGATTGTTGTCTTATGGCTTCTTAATGTTTTCCCACATCTTTCTTCAAGAACCCAGAAGAGGAGAGAACTGCTGTGCATCTGAAGTGATGGCAGAGGTAAGTTGCATTTGACATTTTCTTCTTGGAAAGGACTTATTGGTTTTCAGGACAGTGTCCTATTTCAGAAATTTATCTAAAAGATTTACATTCATGATTTGGAGAAAGGGCAAGAGGGGAGGAAACTGCATTTATGGAGCATTTTCCTAAAGCAGCCCAGGGCTATTTTGTAAACATTGTCTCATCTGATAGAGAATTTCCACTTCCCTGGATTTTATTCATGCTCACGACAGTGTTGACAGAGAACGTGCCTCAGTGATTTGGCAGAGAAATTGAAGAACAGAATTAGCTTTTTCAGTCTCACTAATTTCTACATTGTCCCCTCCATGGTCATATGCAATAGGCTTTGCTTATCTTTTTTTTTTTTTTTTTTTTTTTTTTGAGACAGAGTCTCGTTCTGTTGCCCGGGCTGGAGTGCAGTGGCGTGATCTCGGCTCACTGCACCTTCCGCCTCCTGGGTTGAAATGATTCTCCTGCCTTAGCCTCCCGAGTAGCTGAGATTACAGGCACATGCCATCACGCCTAGCTAATTTTTGTATTTTTAGTAGAGACGGGGTTTTGCCATATTGCCCAGGCTGATCTCGAACTCAGCTCAGGCAATCCGCCCGCCTCGACCTCCCAAAGTGCTGGGATTACAGGTGAGAGCCATCTTGCCTGGCCTGCTTATCGATTTCTTTCTTTCTTTTTCTTTTTTTTTTTAAGACCGAGTCTCCTCTGTCGCCTAGGCTGGAGTGCAATGGTGCAATCTCGGCTCACTGCAACCTCTGCCTCCTGGGTTCAAGCGATTCTCCTGCCTCAGCCTCCTGAGTAGCTGGGATTACAGGCGCATGCCACCACGCCTGGCTAATTTTTTGTATTTTTAGTGGAGACGGGGTTTCACTGTGTTGGCCAGGATGGTCTCAATCTCCTGACCTCCTGATCTGCCCGCCTCGGCCTCTGGAAGTCTTGCTCTGTCGCCAGGCAGGAGTGCAGTGGCACTATCTCAGCTCACTGCAACTTCCGCCTCCCAGGTTCAAGCGATTCTCCTGCCTCAGTCTTCCGAGTAGCTGGAACTATAGGCACATGCCATGACGCCCAGCTAATTTTTGTATTTTTAGTAGAGACAGGGTTTCACCATGTTGGCCAGGATAGTCTCAATCTCTTGACTTCGTGATCCGCCTGCCTTGGCCTCCCAAAGTGTTAGGATTACAGGCATGAGCCACCGCGCCACGCCTTTTTTTTTTTTTTTTTTTGAGACAGAGTCTTGTTCTCTCACCCAGGCTAGAGTGCAGTGGTATGCTCTGCGCTCACTGCAACCTCCGCCTCCCTGGTTCAAGCAATTCTTCTGCCTCAGCCTCCTGAGTAGCTGGGATTACAGGCACGCACCACCATGCCCCGCTAGTTTTTGTATTTTTAGTAGAGACAGGGGTTTCACCATGTTGGTCAGGCTGGTCTCCTACTCCTGACCTTGTGATCTCCCCGCCTCGGCCTCCCAAAGTGCTGGAATTACAGGCATAAGCCACCATGCCTGGCCTCAATTTCTTATAGCCTGGAATGCCTACCTGTCCACTTTATCTCCAGATAGTTTTTCCTCAAGATAGAAATAACCTGAATGCCCTCTTATGATTAAAGTGATATACAATTTTTGCAAAAGTTCGAAAACTTGAGGGAGTCACAAAGAACTTTTAAGTCACCCATCCATGGTGCCACCATCCAGATCGTCACTATTAATGTTTTCAAATTATTTTGTCTGCTCTTATGTGTGGTCATGTGATTTTTTGTTTTTTTCAGAGTGGGTTCATAACTACTAGTAGAAGTAGCTAACTTACTGAGCATGCACTTTGAGCCACTTAGAGTTGGACGTTCTTTACAGGTGTGATCTTGTTGAATCCACGTAACAACCCTATTAGACAGGTATGACTATATTTCATTAATTCTCTGATGCACTTTTTTCCACATTTTAACCTCTCTGAAATCAAAATGGGCTTTACAAAAATTCTTGGCAAGTCATAGTTTCACTGATGGCGTTTTTTTTTCTTTCCTAGTATATAAAGTTATAAGGGCCTTGTAATCAGTGACATCTCAGATTCGATGAAATAGAGTATTATTCTAAGTTGACTACTGAGGAAATCAGGTCACTCGCCTCAAAGTTACACAGTTAAAAATGGTAGAGCTGGCCAGGCGCAGTGGCTCATGCCTGTAATCCCAGCACTTTGGGAGGCCAAGGCAGGTGGATTTCCTGAGGTCAGGAGTTCAAGACCAGCCTGACCAACATGGAGAAACCCCATCTCTACTAAAAATACAAAATTAGCCAGATGTGGTGGCGGGCGCCTGTAATCCCAGCTACTCTGGAGGCTGAGGCAGGAGAATCGGTTGAACCTGGGAGGTGGAGGTTGCGGTGAGCCAAGATTGTGCCATTGCACTCCAGCCTGGGCAACAAGAGCAAAACTCCGTCTAAAAAAAAAAAAAATGGTAGAGCTGGGATTTCTAAATCACCTACTGACTTCCTTTGCCCACTTGTCAAAGAATGCTATCTTTATTTATTTATTTTAAACAACATTTCATATGTTCAGCATGTTTTCTTTTTGTCGTTTATAAGTTGTTTTAGAAATATTTTTTCACAGTTAATCTATTTTATGTGCTTTTAGATTCATCTAATTTCCAGAAATGTATTCAGATAAATCAACGCTTTTCTTAAATTTTTTTCCCTTTATGCTATGCCGGATGGACTTTCTTACCACAAAAATAGAATAGTTACTTTTATATTTTCCTAAAATACTTTGTCTTTTATCCAAACAATCTAGTCTTTAAGGTATCTCCTGTGATAATCTGACCAGAGAATGTTGGCTATAAAATTCCAAATTTGGAGTGTTTATTTAGATTTTTTATGCGACTTTGGAGTAACATATTTTAAAGAGTGGCATGGTATTTGTAGGATGTGAAATTTAAGGGTTTTTTTTTTTCTGGGTATGTCTGGATGTAGCACTTACTTCATTAATTCTGGCCAGTCCTCAAGAATTACTTTCACTCTAAGACTAAAGAAACATATTTTCTATTCTGAATTAATCTGTTTCTTTCTCTTTAACTTTTCTTCAGAATTCTGTAAGAATTTGTTGAGTTTCTCTTCCCATTCCTGTAGAGGCCAAAACCTTCCTAAGATTATCAGAAGATCACCACCCCTCCCCATCCATTTCCTGCACACCGGTGGGGAGAAAGCTTCAGTTCCCCTTGCCCTTCAGCCCTTCACTGTCTATTTCTCCCTGTGTCTTCTCTCCTGAAAGTATTCATTGCCCTTTGTCCCTGCTAATGGGAGGCTGTGCACTGTGATGAAAGGGTAGAATCTTAGCCCATTTCTGCCATTTGCTAGCTCTGTGACCATAGACTTCCTCATAATTTCAGTTTGGGAAATGTGATGATACTGGAAATTCACCTGCACTTACACTGGCAACCTGGGGTCCCCTAGCTCCTACCTTCTGGTCTCCTCAACATCCAGTGAAGTGCCCAGTTTCATTGCTGCTTTTCTTTTCCTGTTCTGTGAGCTTATGCACTAGGGCCTCACTCCACTGTCTTGCCTTGTGGGAGTAGATGCTACATTGAACTAGTTGGGCTCCCTGGCTCCACTTTTACTCTTTGCCAATAAGATAGTCCAGTAATGTCACCTTTTAAATTCTGTTCAGTGAATGCCTGTTACTTTCAGGATAAATCTCCAGCTCTTTCACGTTCATTGTGTGTTTATTAAAAAGCACATTCTGTATTTAGCAGAGCACAAAGCCTAGTATTGGAGTAAAGTTGTGAGCAAAGATGATGTGTTTAGTCCTGGCAGGTATAACCTGCCATTCAAAACATTTCCTGTCCTGACTCCTATGGAGTTCTCCAACATCACTTCTCTCTTCTCCCTCAGAACCTCTCATCAGCTATCCCAGTTAACTTTCTGCTCCTCAGAAACACAGGATGCAATTGGTCTCCATCTTCTGCTCTATCTATTTGGAGTGCTGTTCAATCTGTTTTCTGCTTGTTGGAATTCTGTTCCTTTTCTAAGTCCCAGTTAATTTTCTACAGGTTACGTGAAACTTTCCCCACACCTCTCAACCTAAGTAAGTCACTATTTTCTTATTTCCTATAACAAGATTCTTTTAATGGGAGGCAACATATCCTACTTTAAAACCCCTCAGTTAATTCTTTTCATCTGTGAGAACAAGTCTAAATGTCTCAAGATCTGATCCTTCTTTTCAGCCTCATCTCTGCACTCCCTCTCTGACTTTACCCTAGTTGTGTTAAACTACTAGCAGTTCCCAGAATACACAGTCTATCTTATGCCTCCATTGTACAAGAAACACAAGAAGGGCTTTTATCCATTACCACCCCTTTCTCTAGGTTCTACTGAACCTAGGTCAAGAACCAGCATCTATGAAGCCTGCGTCAGTCTTGTGGTTGCACTTGGTCTCAATTGCTGTATCTCTTATAGTCCTTATCATACTATATTGTAACTGTCTTTTTTTTTTTTGCTCTTGTTGCCCAGGCTGGAGTGCAATGGTGCAATCTCAGCTCACCACAACCTCCGCCTCCCGGGTTGAAGTGATTCTCCTGCCTCAGCCTCCCAAGTAGCTGGGATTACAGGCATGCGCCACCATGCCCAGCTAATTTTGTATTTTTTAGTAGAGATGGAGTTTCTCCATGTTGGTCAGGCTGGTCTCAAACTCCCGACCTCAGGTGATTCACCGGGTTTGGCCTCCCAAAGTGCTGGGATTACAGGCATAAGCCACTGCACCTGGCCTGTGTCTTTTTATTTATTTATTTATTTATTTTATTTAATTTTTTTTTTTTTTTTTGAGACGAGCTCACTCTTGTCACCCAGGCTGGAGTGCAGTGGTTTGGATCTCGGCTCACTGAAGCTCCGCCTTCCGGGTTTAGGCCATTCTCCTGCCTCAGCCTCCCGAGTAGCTGGGACTATACAGGTGCCTGCCACCATGCCCGGCTAGTTTTTTTGTATTTTTTAGTAGAGACGGGGTTTCACCGTGTTAGCCAGGATGGTCTTGATCTCCTGACCTTGTGATCCGCCCGTCTCGGCCTCCCAAAGTGCTGGGATTGCAGGCTTGAGCCACCGCGCCTGGCCTTTTTTTTTTTTTTAAACTGTCTTTTAAAACTGCTTTTATTAAATACTGAATAATAGAACATGTTTAACATATTAAGGGGGACTGAACACCCATGTTAAGAGGTAGAATGCTAATGTTAGAAATCCCATGTGTGCTTTGATCATCCCAATCCAAATCCCCTTCTTCAGCTGTCAGAGGTATCTGTTATTCTGAATTTTGTGTTTTGCATTTCCTTGTTTTTCTTTACAGTCTTAACCATATGTGTTTATTTTCCTGTTCTAATTTGATGTCAAGAAATCATACTGTTTGGATTCTTCTGCAGCTCTATTACTTGTCTTTCAACAAGTGTTCAAGAGATTCATTCACCTTGCAAACTTATCCTACTGTATAGCCATCCATTGTATGAATACATTTTTTCATTGATATTGTGTACATTACTCCTGTGAACATTCTTGAACTCCTCTTATTGTATCCTGTGCGAGAATTTCTGTAAATATGTAACTAGAAATGGAATTGCTAGCTCATAGGTTATTTGCGTTTTTAGCCTTACTAGACATTGCCCAGTTGTTTTCTGAAGTGTTTACTATACTCATTTACTATTCCTTTTACTTCGTATCCTCACCAACACTTGCTATTATTAAACTTGTAAATCTTTCCGCACTTGGGTATGAGTTGATATATATTATTTTTTTTTTTTTTTTTTTTTTTTTTTTTTTTGAGACAGAGTCTCGCTCTGTCGCCCGGGCTGGAGTGCAGTGGCCAGATCTCAGCTCACTGCAAGCTCCGCCTCCCGGGTTCATGCCATTCTCCTGCCTCAGCCTCCCGAGTAGCTGGGACTACAGGCGCCGCCACCTTGCCCGGCTAGTTTTTTGTATTTTTTAGTAGAGACGGGGTTTCACCGTGTTAGCCAGGATGGTCTCGATCTCCTGACCTCGTGATCCGCCCGTCTCGGCCTCCCAAAGTGCTGGGATTACAGGCTTGAGCCACCACGCCCGGCCAATATATATTATTTTCATTTCAAACCACCACTTTCATGCTTATTGGCATTCATGTTTTCTCTTTTCTGAAGTGCAATTTTATGTCATTTCTAATTTTTCTATTGATTTTTATATTTCCAGAGTTTTGTTCCTTTTAATGCTTTGTGTGCATTTCTTAAATACTGTGGATTGTCGTCGTTGTCAGTTATATGTGCTGTGCATGCTTTCTTACTTTAACCTTTAAATGATGGTAGAAATTCTCAATTTTAATTCCATCAAATTTAATGCTATTTTCTTTAATTTATTTACATCTTGTGTATGAAATCTCTCCTCTCCTAAGAGTAAAGATATTCTCCCTATTTTCTATAAATGATATTATTTTGCCTTTTATGTTTAAGTCTTCAGTTCACTTGGAATTAATTGTAGGGTATGGTATTTCCATTTGGATAACTAATATCTGAAACATCGTTTATTGAAAAGGCAATTTATTGTAAAGGATTAGGCAAACTGCAGGGTCTGAGGGAACAGTCCCTACAAGATGCCATAACTCAGGCACCAGCTACAACTTAAGGGGTTCCCATGACCACTCTCACTTCAGACCAGCTAACTAGAAATTCAGGTGTTTCCACCACCACCACCCTTAGGTATAATAATTCAGTAAAAAGACTCACAGAACTCACTGAAAGCTGTTATATTCACAGTCACATTTATAACAGGGAAAGGATACATTGGGTTGTATTAGCCTCCCAGTATTGATGTTTGGCAGTACACCCAGAGTATTGTCAACCAGAGAAGCTCACTCAAGCTTCAGTGCCCAGTTTTTACTGAAGCTTCATTACATAAGCATCATTGATTGAATCATTTTCCAGGTGCACAAACTCAGTTTCCAGCATCTGTCCTCCCTCCTTGCCTGAAAGTCAAGCTGATATCACATGGTTCAAAGTCCCAAGACCGATTACATGGTAGAGGTAGGTGTGGCCAGCCCCAAGCCCTAGTCATCTCATGAGCATAAACTAGGAGACATGGTCTTAGGGGCCCACCATAAATAACAAAGACATTCCTATCACTCCGGAAATTCGATGTGTTTAGAGGTTGCTTCCCAAGAGCTGGGACAAAGGCCAGACCTCTTTTTGGAGGCCACATTCCTCACTACACAGTCCTCCTTTCTCTGTACTTCAGTGGCAGTTCTGTCATAGATTAAGTTTCCCTATATACATGTTGGTCTTTTCTGGGCTCTCCTTTGTAATCTGCCAGTCTGTTTGTCTATTGAAACCATACCGCCTAAAGACTGCATTCTAGTAATGTCTGACATTCCTCTACCATGGTCCTGTTCTCTAGAAAGGTCTTAGCTGTTCCTAGGCTTTGGCTTCATATACATTTTAGAATTGACCGATCAAGTTCTGTAGAAATCCAGCCGGGATAATGATTTGTAATGCACTAAACCTTTGATCAATTTGGGGAAAGGTGACATTTTTAGAATATTGAGTCTTCCTCTGCCTCTAAATAACTCTGCTTATTTGAGTCTTGTGAAATGGTTTTAATAGTATTTTATAATTAGAGTCTTACACATCTTTTGTTAATTTTATTTCTAGGTATTTTTATGTTTTGTGGTTTTCTTAGATGACATTAATTTTAGAATATAGGCCGGGTGCTGTGGCTCACACCTGTAACCCCAACACTTAAGGAGACTGAGGCAGGCGAATCACGTAAGCCCAGCAGTTTGAGACCAGCCTGGGCAACATAGTTAGACCCCATCTCTACTATAAATAAAAAATTCGCCAGGCATGATGGTACATGCCTGTAGTCCCAGCTACTTGGTAGGCTGAGGTAGGAGAATCACTCGAGCCCAGGAGGACGAGGCTGCGGTGTGCTATGATTATGCCACTACCCTCCAGCCTGGGTGACAGAGCGAGACCCAGTCTTAAAAAAAAAAAAGTAAATAAAATAAAATATAATTTTCTCATTGTTTCTGGTATATAGACTTGCCATTGATTTTTTTTTTTTTTCTTAAAACTCCCATGACAGATTATTGCAGTTGATTTTGAGATATTAATTTTATATCCCTCCACCTTGTTTTAACTCTTATTTATTCTCACATCTTGTAGATTCTTTTGGATGTGGGGTCATGCAACTTGATCATATCATTGATGAATAAAGACATGTTTTAGTTGTAAATAATTGTCTTTGTCTATTAGTATTGATTTCTTTCCTTCTTTTTTAACCTTATTTTAATTCTTACTTTGCTACACTGGCTCCACCTCCCAGAACAGTTTTGAATGGGGAATATGGGAACCCTGTCTTTTTTTGAGGCGGAGTCTCGCTCTGTCGCCCGGGCTGGAGTGCAGTGGCCGGATCTCAGCTCACTGCAAACTCCGCCTCCCGGGTTTGCGCCATTCTCCCGCCTCAGCCTCCCGAGTAGCTGGGACTACAGGCGCCCGCCACCTCGCCCGGCTAGTTTTTGTATTTTTAGTAGAGATGGAGTTTCACTGTGTTAGCCAGGATGGTCTCGATCTCCTGACCTCGTGATCCGCCCATCTCGGCCTCCCAAAGTGGTGGGATTACAGGCTTGAGCCACCGCGCCCGGCCGGGAACCCTGTCTTATTCACAGTTTTAGATACTTCACTTTTACTTATGTTTGCACTTGTTTTTTTTTTTTTTTTTAGATGTCCTTTATCAGGTTAGGGACATTGCTTTTTTATTGCTAATTTGCTCTTAAGTTTTTATCATGAAGGAATATTGCATTTCTAAAATGCCTTTTCTGCCTCCATTGAAATGATTGGTCGGGCACGATGGCTCATGCCTGTAATCCCAGCACTTTGGGAGGCTGAGTTGGGTGGATCACCTGAGGTCAGGAGTTCGAGACCAGCCTGGCCAACATGGCAAAACCCTGTCTCTACTAAAAATACAACAACAAAAATTAGCCAGGCGAGGTGGTGGGCACCTGTAATCTCAGCTAGTTGGGAGGCTGAGGCAGGAGAATTGCTTGAACCTCGGAGGCAGAGGTTGCAGTGAGTCAAGATCGCGCCATTGTACTCCATCCTGGGCAACAAGAGCAAAATTCCATCTCAAAAAAAGAAAAAAAATAAATGATCATAAGTGTTTTCTCTTTAATCTGTTAATGTGCCTAATAATTTTAATTTATTTCCAGTATCATATACACCTTTTATTGGGAAGAACCTAACTTAGCCATGATGTGTGATGAATTTTTACATATTACTGGATTCAGTTTGCTAATAACTTGCTTAGAATTTTAAATCTGTGGCATGTGTAAGACTGGCCAGTAATTTCAGTTCTTCATAATGTCTTTAACAAGTTACTCTATCCCAGGAGAACTGTGGCCTTGGCCTGTGAAGCAAGATTGTTTTCTACATTTTTAAGTGGTTGGGGGAAATGATCAAAAGAATTATATTTTATGACACATGGAAATTGTATGAAATTCAAATTTTAGTGTTCATAAATAAAGCTTTACTGGAACATAACCACATTCATCCACTTATATAACATCTATGGCTGCTTCTGTGCTGCATGGCAGAGTTGAGGAGTTGCAGCAGAGATGGTATGTCCCACAGAGCCTAAAATACTTACTATTTGGCCCTTTACAAAAAAAGTTTGCTGACCTCTGGTCTAGCTTCATAAAATATATCAGTTTTCCTTTTCTTTTTCCCATGGTAGGATCTTGGAGTACTCATGTTATCAATGGTGTGAGCAAGGCCACTCTTTTCAGATTATTTGTTTATTCCCTTTCTTCTTTGCCATCTACTACTCCCATCCTCCCCCTGCCCATAAAGCAGTCGTGTCTTAGTATTGCATCATTTTCTTAGTATGTATTCGTTCATGCAAAATGTTTTTCTCTTGCATTAAGGTCCAGTGTGGTCAGTTTTTCAAAATCTTCCACATATGATTGAGAAGAATGTTATTTGAATTGAGTGCATTGTTCTATATGCAGCCTTTAGATCAAGCTTAATAATTTTGGTATCTAAATATTCTGTTTTATTGACTTTTGTCTGTTGTATCTATCAGTTATGTCTAGTGTTTTGTTAAAATCTGCCATTATGATTAGGGTTTGTCTATTAGTTTCTATTTCATTTATGCATATGTATATGTATATATAATATGTGTGTATTATTATTTAAGCATAAAGTTATCCTTTTCTAACTTTCATCTTTCTGAATATTTATGTTTTGGATGTGTCTCTAATAACCAGCAGAGAGCTGTGCTTTAGTTTTTGACAACTTTGACCAACTTTGTTCTTTAGCAAAAGTATTTAGTCTATTTACAGTGCTTGTAATTACTGATATAATTGAAGGTATCATTTTGTGCTTTTATTCTCCCTTTTCTGTATTTCATTATCTTAATTTCATTTTCCCTTCTGTGAGTTTGAAAGTTATAAGCTATTTGTGTTTACTTAGTAGTTACCTTAGAAATTTTAATACACTTTCTTAACTTACTAGTGTCTACAACTAAAAAATATTCTTATGTTTTTGGTAAATAAGGAAGTAGGATATATTCTAACTAATCAAACAACTTACATTATTGTCAGGTATTTTCTTCTATTTTTTTTAACCCATAAGAAAATTTTATTTTATGTATTGAGTGTTAGCTTAGATTATCCATGTATTTACCACTTTCTTGGTTCACCATTCTTTCTTACATCTCAGGCTCTGCATCTGGGATCACTTTCCTTTAGATGGAATAAATAGTAAATTTCTTTCTGATTTTGGTTTTTTTTTAAAATGTCTTTATTTGCCCTTATTTGTGAAAGGTATTCTACCCTCACACTGGGACATTCCACTGTCTTCCGGTTTACATTTTTGTTATTAAATAGTCGTCTGTCAATCAGACTTTTTTTTTATGTAGATAATCTACTTTTATTCCCAAATTGCTTTTCACGTATTCTCTTTGTATTTAGTGCTCTGCAGTTTTGATCTGATTGTCTAGGCATGAATTTATTTTTATTTATTCTGTTTAAGACTTACTCGGCTTCCTGAATCTGCTTTTGCCAATTCTGAGAATTTCTTAGCTGTCCTGTCTTCCAATACTGCCATTTTCTTCATTCTTTCTCCTCTCTCCTTCTAGAACTTCAGTTAAATATCTATTAAGCTATCTCACATTATCTTCTTAATCTCTCTTCTGTACATCTGCTCATTTGTCTTTTTTTTTTGAGACGGAGTCTCACTCTGTTGCCCAGGCTGGAGTGCAGTGGCATGATCTCAGCTCACTGCAAGCTCCGCCTCCCGGATCCACGCCATTCTCCTGCCTCAGCCTCCCAAGTAGCTGGGACTACAGACACCCGCCACCGTGCCCGGCTAATGTTTTGTATTTTTAGTAGAGACGGGGTTTCACCGTGTTGACCAGGATGGTCTCGATCTCCTGACCTCATGATCCACCCGCCTCGGCCTCCCAAAGTACCGGGATTGCAGGCGTGAGCCACCGCGCCTGGCCTCATTTGTCTTTTTTTTTTTTTTGAGACGGAGTCTCGCTGTGTCACCCGGGCTGGAGTGCAGTGGCCGGATCTCAGCTCACTGCAAGCTCCGCCTCCTGGGTTCACGCCATTCTCCTGCCTCAGCCTCCCAAGTAGCTGGGACTACAGGTGCCTGCCACCTCACCCGGCTAGTTTTTTGTATTTTTTAGTAGAGACGGGGTTTCACCGTGTTAGCCAGGATGGTCTCGATCTCCTGACCTTGTGTTCCACCCGTCTCGGCCTCCCAAAGTGCTGGGATTACAGGCTTGAGCCACCGCGCCCGGCCTCATTTGTCTTTTTTAATTGCATTCTGCATAATCTCTTTTTATACCTTTCAGTACAGTAATTTTCCTCTTCAGAGAGATTTATTCCAGCCTTGTATGATTGAGTATGTTTTTTGTTTTATGTTTTATTTTTTGTTTTTAAAATCTACTGTCATCTTTATTGAGTTTATTATTACATTTCTCCATTTTAAAAAGTAATATGATTGTTTTATAATTTTTGGGAATTTCTTATATATAATGATCTTTTCAGGGTTACAGAGGTAATTCCTCTTCCCTCTCAACATTTTATTAGGGAAATTTTCAAACATAATGAAAAGTTAAAACAATTGTATGACTGATTTTCCTGACTTTTTGTTCATGGAATTATGCCTCTTTGTATCTTTTTTTCTTTCTTTCTTTTTTTTTTTTTTTTTTTTGAGACACAGTCTCACTGTGTTACCCAGGCTGGATAACTGATGCAATCTTAGCTCACTACAGCCTCCACTTTCCAGGTTCAAGCGATTCTTGTTTCTCAGCCTCCTGAGTAGCTGGGACTACAGGCATGTGCTACCATGCCCGGCTAATTTTTGTATTTTAAGTAGAGATGGGGTTTCACCAGATGGACTAGGCTGGTCTTGAACCCCTGACCTCAAGTGATCTGCCCAGTTTGGCCTCCCAAAGTACTGCGATTACAGGCATGAGCCACCACACCTGGCCATTTTTTTAAATTGATTTTTTGTTTAGGCAAAATTCACATAATATAGTTAACAATTTTTAAGTGCATAGTTCAGTGACATTTAGTGCATTCACAATGTTATGTTGCTTTATTTTTGACTAATAGGTTATTTTCCTTGGAATTCTACCCATAGATTCTTGAGGCCTGATTTAAGGTTGTTCCTCTAGGGCAGGTCTGTATTTGCTCCTACTAGGAGCCCTGCCAAACCAGGACCACCATAAAGTAAACACAGATGGCAAGTGTTTTAGATCCACCTTAGTATCGTTACGTGAACTGCAGGCCTGTGTGAGGGCTGGCTTGTAGTTGTAACTCAACTGTAGTTTCCCTGTAGTTCCTCAGGGGAAAATGTTTCCCTTCCACCATCTGCCAAGGTTCAAGTCAGGCAGTTTTCCTAGCAGACCCTAAGAATCAGAATGCTACATCTAGTTTTCCCTTACTCTGAGGGCATGGTTCAAGAGGTCCCAGGTCTTTGTAGTATGGAATTAATTAGACCCCCCATTTGGCCAGCTGTAGGCTTGATCTTCTCTCCCCTTGCTCCTTAAGTCATAAATGTCAAAGCTTATGGTCATCTGGGCTCTATAGACATTCCCTGGGGAAAATCAGCCTCAGTGGCTCAGCATACGCCTCTCTGTTCGCATTTTGGCATAGTTTTATTTGCTGAAGATTACTTCTCTGTCAGCTCATCCTTGCATTCTAAAGTATTTTTGATATTCAATCTCTTATTTTTCAACTGGTGATTTGGACGTAGTAACTAGTCCCCCACAGAGCCCGGTGTCCTATGATTGATTTTCTCTTCTTTTTTTTCCCCGTGACTGAGCTTTTTAAGGGCAAATGTATGCTAGGTAAGAGTTATCTGTGACCCCAGTGCCCACATAGAGCCAGAGTCATGGGGATTTGATTGGTATTTTTGGATAAGAGGATTTTTGTTGACACAGCTGCTCCTCTCTTCCCATTCCCTTCTGCCCCTTTGATCTCCCTTCATACACTGCTGTGATCTGCAGTGACAAACACAGCAGACCTAGCATTTTCTGCTCCCCTAAGTGCAGGGGCCAGCTAAGGGTTCTTTTAAAAGATCAGGAAATTCTCAGGTTGCATCTACAAGAGCCAGAAGTTAGAAGGCAACCAGGTGCAGACTTGGATATTTCTCAGTAGATTCAAAACCCAGCAATGCCACTGTAGCTGCAGATTTGAGTAAATGACTTCACTTCTCCAAGCTAAAGTTTCCTTTCAGTTAGGATTCATGACCTTCTTGTGAGGATTAATATATGTAACGCATCAGGAACTTAAAGTGCTTAAAGTACAATGATTGTCCTTGAGATGCAGTGTGCATTACACTATCAGCAGTAAGGTTAGAGGTCGTAGCAAGAGAGAATGTCAGGCAGGAAAGCCATGGGTAATTTCAGTTTGGAACCGGGATGTACTGACCATGAGGATTCCTGGAACTGTGGTCTCATGGGAAGCCATTGCATTGTGTATCTGGGTAATTGAGCTCTGCTGAGGCTGCTAAGGGCCTCCTGATCCTATGGGTTGTCTGGCTCAGTGCTGCTGATTCTGGAGAGTCTTTGCAGAATGAGGTTTTAGTTTTAGTTCCAAAGGCCTCAGTTCTGGGATATAGGAACAAAGTCCAGAAAGTGGCTGGTGCATAGAACACTAGAATTTATTCCTCCTATCTCTATTAGGCTTGGGGGAGGCTGGAACCCTCTATTGTAGAAATCTTTGTCCAGAGCTGGGCCTGCCTAGGTATCCTGTGCTCCTGGGCCTTGAGGGCTCCCTCAAGTCTTTGGGGTGCCTTCCATGGCTAAGGGTCTCAGTGACATCCAGGTTGTACGAAAGGGAGCCCAGGCCCTGGGCTCTGATCAGCTCCTGACAGTGGGAAAGTTGTTTCTTCTGAATCTGTTTTTCTATAGTTGGATTCCCTGGGATTCAGAAAAGACAAAGGCTTGTTCCTTCTTTCTCAAATCTCAGCGAGAGAAAAAAAAAGCAGACTCTGTGTGTGTGTGTGTGTGTTGGAGTACCAAAAGCAGGGATGGGGTGAAGGGATTCATTCTCAGGCCTTTGGGGACCTTGAGGTCAGTCTGGTGAATTTTGTCATCAAAATTCTGTTACCCAAAAAGATCAATCAAATCCCCATTACTTGCTTTTCTTCCATTTTGCTTTCCCAGGCTTTCTCTAGTAAAAACCTAGGGTATAAAGTCTGTAGTTGTAAAAGCTATTACCAACGTGTTAGTATGTCTCCTCTCCTTCACTGCAGTCTTTAATTTTTTTTTTTTTTTTTGAGACGGAGTCTCGCTCTGTCGCCCAGGCTGGAGTGCAGTGGCCGGATCTCAGCTCACTGCAAGCTCCGCCTGCCGGGTTTACGCCATTCTCCTGCCTCAGCCTCCCAAGTAGCTGGGACTACAGGCACCCGCCAACTCGCCCGGCTAGTTTTTTTTTGTATTTTTTAGTAGAGACGGGGTTTCGCTGTGTTAGCCAGGATGGTCTCCATCTCCTGACCTTGCGATCCACCCGTCTCGGCCTCCCAAAGTGCTGGGATTACAGGCTTGAGCCACCGCGCCCGGCCAATTTTTTAATTTTTTTAGTTTTTGTAGAGATGGGGTCCTGGTATGTTGCCCAGGCTGGTCTTAAACTCCTGGACTCAAGTGATTCTCTCACCTCCACCTCCCAAAGTGCTAGGATCACAGGTGTGAGCCATCACGGCCTGAATGCATTCTTTTCTGTTTTTTATTTTAATTAACACTGTATTAGTCCCTTCTCGCATTGCTATAAAGAAATACCTGAGACTGGGGATTTTATAAAGAAAAGAGGTTGAATTGGCTTACAGCTCCAGCTCCGCAGGCTGTTCAGGAAGCATGATGCTGGCATCTGCTCAGCTTCTGGGAGCGCTCAGGAAACTTACCATCATGGTGGAAGGCAAAGGAGAGGCCAGCGCTTCACCTGGCCGGAGGAGAAGGAAGCAGGGAAGGCGCTAGACACTTTTAAACAGCCAGATCTCGTGAGAACTTACTATCACGAGAACAGCAACAAGGGGACGGTGCTAAGCCATTCATGAAGTATTCACCCCCATGTTCCAATCACCTCCCACCAGGCCCTACCTCCAACATTAGGGATTAGAAATCCCCATGAGATTTGAGTGGGGACACAGATCCAAACCGTATCAGACACATTGTAATCAGGATCATATTTATGGGGTACAATTTGATGTTTCAGTACATATCTATGTTGTATAAAGAGCCAGTCAGGGTAGTTAGTGTATCCATCACCTCATGCATTTATCATTTCTTTGTGGTAAGAATATTCAAAAGCCTCTTCTAGTTATTTTGTAATATACAATATTTTATCATTAACCATAGTCACCCTACTGTGCAATACAACACCAGAATTTAATTCTCCTGATTGTAACTTTGTACTCACTGACTGACATCTCCGCATTTGTACCCCCACCCCCTCTCTGGTAACAACTGTTCTGCTCTCTGCTTCTGAATGCCTTCTTTTTGCTTTAGAAGATTTGAACAGATTGAGCAGATTTCTTTTTCCTAAAACTTCTTGCCTTCCCCAGGGACTTGTTCTCCAGTTCTTCCCATTCCAGTCAGTAATGCTGCCAATGGGTGCTATCTCTTTTATTGATTGATTGATTGATTGATTGATTGAGACGGAGTCTTGCTCTCTTGCCCAGGCTAGAGTGCAGTGGCACGATCTTGGCTCACTGCAACCTCTGCTTCCCAGGTTCAAGCGATCCTCCTGCCTCAGCCCCCCAGTAGCTGGGATTACAGGCACACGCCACCATGCCTGGTTAATTTTTGTATCTTTAGTAGAGACGGGGTTTCACCATGTTGACCAGGCTGACCTCAAACTCCTGATCTCAGGTGATCCACCCACCTTGGCCTCTCAAAGTGCTGAGATTACAGGTGTGAGCCACCGTGCCTGGCCAAGGCTGCTGTGTCTTAAGGGCCCCTCTGTTCTCCAAGAACTGTTTAGGTATTTATCAGCAAACTTCTTAGCATTTCTGGTTTTTTGAGACAATGTCTTGCTCGGTCACCCAGGATGGAGTGCAGCGGCACAATCATGGGTCTGCTGCCTCAACCTCCGAGGCTCAAAGAGCTCCTGCTGCCTCAGCCTCCCAAGCAGCCAGGACTGCAGGTATGTACCACCTTGCCTGGCTAATTTTTGGATTTTTCTGTAGAAACAGGATCTCACTGTGTTGGTTTTGAACTCCTGGGCTCAAGCATTCCTCCCACCTTGGCCTCCCAAAGTGTTGGGATTACAAGAGTGAGCCACTATACTAGGATTAGCATTTTTTAGATACATATTCTTACACCGAGAGTACTGATGGAGTAGGAAAACCAATCCTTGATGGAAATTTTCATACCTCCTTTCTTGGAGGTGTGATTTGATGAAGTGGAAATGAATGGTTAAGTGGAATCACATATTGCAAACTTTAGTTTTCTAATTAGACAAGAAAGGAATTGATGTTGATTTATTGTATTGCAGTCTCAGTATCAGCCAGTATCTCTAGCTGTCTGAGGATTTTAGGACTGGGGATATCCTGAGATATGTAGATTGTATGGAGTTACAGGATATTCCCAAGGAGTCTGTGCCAGATGGATAAAGTGTGTGGATAAAGTGTGTCCATTTTGAACTTGTGTAGTATGTGCGCACCTCATGTGACATCATTGTGAGTCTGGATCAGTTCTGGTAGGTAAGGAACAAGGAGAGTATGGTTGGGGACATTTGTGGTAACAGGAACAATTTAGCCAGATGTGCAAATTGTTGAGAAATGACCAGGCACGGTGGCTCATGCCTGTAATCCCAGCACTTTGGGAGGCCGAGGCGAACGGATCACTTGAGGCCAGGAGTTCAAGACCAGCCTGGCCATCATGGTGAAGCTCTGTCTCTACTAAAAATACAAACATTAGCCAGGTGTGGTGGCCCATGTCTGTGGTCCCAGCTACTCAGGAGGCTGAGGCAGGAGAATCACTTGAACCCAAGGGGTGGAGGTTGCAATGAGCTGAGATCACGTCATTGCACTCCAGCCTGGGTGACAGAGTGAGAACATGTCTCAAAAAACAAAAACAAAAACAGTGTGTCTCTGGTAGATTGCGTATACTTGGATCACATTTTTTTAAATCCATCCTGCCAACCTCTTCTTGTAGTGTTTAACAAAGTCTGTAGTATTTAATATGTTTACATTTAATACACTGATGGGGTGGGATTTACAATTGGTATTGTGGTATTTGTTTTCTATTTGTGTTGTTATTGTTTTATTCCTCTATTCTTCTATTACTACCTTCTGTTATATTAACTAAATATTTTCTAGAATACCATTTTTGTTCCTATACTGTTTCTTATACAATAGTCTTTGAAATTATTTTCTTGGTGGTTGCCTTCAAGATTATAATTAGCATTTCAACTTAAAACAATCTAGTTTGGGGCCGGGCGCGGTGGCTCAAGCCTGTAATCCCAGCACTTTGGGAGGCCGAGATGGGCGGATCACGAGGTCAGGAGATCGAGACCATCCTGGCTAACATGGTGAAACCCCGTCTCTACTAAAAAAATACAAAAAATTAGCCGGGTGAGATGGCGGGCGCCTGTAGTCCCAGCTACTCGGGAGGCTGAGGCGAGAGAATGGCGTAAACCTGGGAGGCGGAGCTTGCAGTGAGCTGAGATCCGGCCACTGCACTCCAGCCTGGGTGACAGAGTGAGACTCCGTCTCAAAAAAAAAAAAAAAAAAAAAAAAAAAAATCTAGTTTGGATTAATATTAACTTAACTTTAATCTTATATAAATGCTTTGCTCCAAAATACTTCTGTTCCCACGTCCCTTCTTTGTACTATTATTGTCATACAAATTACATATTTATACATTATAAGCCAATATTGGCAGAATAATGACCCCCTCAAAGATGTCCATATCTGAATCTCTGAAACTTGTGAACGTGTTACTCTTACATGGTAAGGGGGAATTCAGGTTGCAAATCTGCTCAACTTCAGTTAGTGAGAGGATCTTAGGTTATCCAAGTGGGCCCAGTGTAATCACAAGGGTCTTTAAAAGTATAAGAGATGTGGCTGGGTGTAGTGACTCACACCTATAATCCCAACACTTTGGGAGGCTAAGGTGGGCAGATCACTTGAGCCCAAAAGCTCCTCATTTTTTCATTTTTCACTTCCTTTTTTTTTAAATTGCCGTGTAAAGAATTATTAACTATTTTTAGTTTGTCATTTCTACTTCAGAACTTTTCTTTGTCCTGCAGTGTGAAAATACCTCCTATTTTCTTTCTTGTTATTTTACAGATTGGGAGTTTGGAAGAGAAACCAAGAATTTATCTCCAAAGGAAAACATTTATGAAATTAGATCACCACAACAGGAGAGGGTCAGAGTTATCAGAGAAATCAGATGCCAGGTAGACAGACAACAGGGTCTCCAGGAGGGACATTTCAGACAAGCTGTAATACCATTTACTTCCATGCAGTGCACAGCCCATAGAGAACATCAGTGGATTCATACTGGAGAGAAATCCTGTGAATGCAGGAAATGTAAGAATGCTTTCAGGTGCCAGTCATGTCCTATTCAACATGAAATAATTCATAATAAGGAAAAAGACCCTGACTGTGGAGAATGTAGGAAAATCTTTAATAGTGGATCAGACTTGATTAAGCCTCAGAGGCTTTTTTTTTTTTTTTTTTTTTTTTTTTTTTTTTTTTTTTTTTTTTTTTTTTTTGAGACGTAGTCTTGCTCTGTCACCCAGGCTGGATGCAGTGGCCGGATCTCAGCTCACTGCAAGCTTCCGCCTCCCGGGTTCACGCCATTCTCCTGCCTCAGCTCCCGAGTAGCTGGGACTACGGCGCCCGCCACCTTGCCAGCTAGTTTTTTGTATTTTAGTAGAAACGGGGTTTCACCGTGTTAGCCCAGGATGGTCGCGATCTCCTGACCTCGTGATCCCGCCCGTCTCGGCTCCAAAGTGCTGGGATTACAGGCTTGAGCCACCGCGCCCGCGCCCAGCCTCAGGCTTAATGAAAGCAAAAACCATAGTGAAAATAACAAATGTGCCTTTAATCGTGATTCTGGAATTACTCAACCTCGGAGCATTAATACTGGAGAGAAACCTCATAAATGTAAGGAATGTGGGAAAGCCTTTCATTCCAGCTCACAACTTAGTCAGCATCAGAGGATGCATCTTGGCGAGAAACCCTATAAGTGTAGGGAGCGTGGGAAAGCCTTTCCATCCACCGCACAGCTTAATCTACATCAGAGGATCCATACTGATGAGAAATACTATGAATGTAAGGAGTGTGGGAAGGCCTTTATCCGTCCCTCACACCTTTTTCGACATCGAAGAATCCATACTGGTGAGAAACCCCATAAATGTAAGGAATGTGGGAAGGCTTTTCGTTATGACACACAACTGAGCCTTCATCAGATAATCCATACTGGTGAAAGACGCTATGAATGCAAGGAGTGTGGGAAGGTGTACAGTTGTGCCTCACAGCTGAGTCTACATCAAAGAATTCATACTGGTGACAAACCCCATGAATGTAAGGAATGTGGGAAAGCCTTTATCTCTGATTCACATCTTATTCGACATGGGAGTGTCCATACTGGGGAGAAACCCTGTAAGTGTAAGGAATGTGGGAAGTCCTTCCGTCGTGGCTCAGAACTTACCTGACATCAGAGAGCTCACACTGGTGAGAAACCATATGAGTGTAAGAAATGTGGAAAGGTCTTTACTTGTAGCACAGAACTTGTTTGACGTCAAAAAGTTCACACTGGGGAGAGACCCCATAAGTGTAAGGAATGTGGGAAGGCTTTTATTCGAAGGTCAGAACTCACTCATCATGAGAGAAGTCACACTGGTGAGAAACCCTATGAGTGTAAGGAGTGTAGGAAGGCCTTTGGTCGTGGTTCAGAACTTAGTCGACACCAGAAAATTCATTCTGGTGAGAAACCGTATGAATGTCAGCAGTGTGGAAAGGCCTTTATTCGGGCCTCACACCTTAGTCAACATCAAAGAATTCATTCAGGAACCAGGAGTGAATGAAGAAATGAGGGATGACTCAGAATTTGATAACATGAGAAAATTCATACTGATTTGGAAAAAAAAACCCATAATTCTAAGTGTGAGACACCTTATAAATGTTAGGAATTAGCGGGGATTTATTTATGTTTCAGAATTTATTACACATCATGATACAACTGGGGAAAAATTGAAGAACTCCATGAATGTACAGAAAATAGGGAGACCTTTTTGGTGGCTCAGAACCAAGTCAACCTCAGGGAATTCATAACGGGGAGAGGAGGGCAGTGAATGTGCTGAGAGAAATTAATAATTCAGACCTTTCTTAGCAGCAGTCATTAGCCCTTAGGGGAAATCAGATGATTCAAAATATAAATGTAGGCCGTGCGCGGATGGCTCCCGCCTGTAATCCCAGAACTTTGGGAGGCTGAGGTGGGTGGATCACAAGGTCAGGAGATCGAGACCATCCTGGCCAACGTGGTGAAGCCCCGTCTCTACTAAAATGCAAAAAATTAGCCGGGCATGGTGGTGCGTGCCTGTAATCCCAGCTACTCGGGAGGCTGAGGCAGGGGAATCACTTGAATCCAGGAGGCAGAGGTTGCTGTGAGCTGAGATCATGTCACTGCATTCCAGCCTGGTGACAGAGCAACACTCCGTCTCGAAAAATAAGTAAATATATATATATACATACGTGTGTATATATATATTTATGCAGGCTGGGCACAGTGGCTCACACCTGTAATCCCAGAACTTTGGGAAGCCAAGGTTTGCTTCCCTTGCTTGAGTCCTGGAGTTTGAGACCAATACAGGCAACATGGTGAAACACCGTCTCTACAAAAAATATAAAATAAATTAGCCAGGCGTGGTGGTGCACGCCTGTAATCCCAGCTACTTGAGAGGCTGAGGCAGGAGGATTGCTTAAGCCCAGGAGATAGAGGTTGCAGTGAGCCAAGATCATGCCATTGCACAGCAGCCTGGGTGACAGAGTGAGACTCTTGTCTCAAAAAAAAAAAAAAGATGGGGCCGGGCATGGTGACTCATGCCTGTAATCCCAGCACTTTGGGAAGCTGAGGTGGGTTGATCACTTGAGGCCAGGAGTTCGAGACCAGCTTGATCAACATGGTGAAACCCCATCTCTACTAAAAATACAAAATTAGCTGGGCATGGGGGCACATGCCTGTAATCCCAGCTACTTGGGAGGCTGAGACATGAGAATCTCTTGAACCTGGGAGGCAGAGGTTGCAGTGAGCTGAGATCGCGCCATTGCCCTCCAGCCTGGGCAACAAGAGCAAAACTCCATCTCCAAAAAAAAAAAAAAAAAAAAAACCCAAAATGTAAAGGCCATATATATGGGACACCAATTTGCTTTAGCTAACAAAGTATTCATCTGACAGTACTTGAGGAAGCCTATAGTAGTATATAAAATTCAGCAGATTCTTTCATCCCACATAAATCTTGTTAAATATTTGCAAGCTAATTCTCTAAAATTAACTGGAGCTGAATCAATGTGGGAAAGGATTTAACCAATGTTTACTTTTTACTCACCCTCATCAGTATAACATTTCTTTTAGGGTGAATTTATTAACTGCATCTACATATTCTCATTTATAAATTAGTACTGTTAGCACCATATTTCTTAGCTGCATTGTGAGGGTTAAATACATTTATTTAAAGCAGTGTCTGTCTAGTATTGAAAGTGTGCTACGGAGGCTGAGGGAGGAGAATGGCGTAAACCCGGGAGGCGGAGCTTGCAGTGAGCTGAGATCCGGCCACTGCACTCCAGTACGGGCGACAGAGCGAGACTCCGCCTCAAAAAAAAAAAAAAAAAA
>NW_016825868.1:169612-173356 GCF_001698545.2 Rhinopithecus bieti | reverse complement strand
AAAGTGTTGGGATTACAGCCATGAGCCACCAATCCCAGCCAACATTGTTGATATGATGAAACAATTAAGAACTGCCTTTTCCCTGGACTTGGTGCATGAGTTGTTGGAAGTTTATTTTTATTTATTTATTTATTTATTTATTTATTTATTTATCTATTTATTATTTTATTTTATTTTATTTTTTGAGATGGAGTCTTGCCCTGTTGCCCAGACTGGAGTGCAGTGGCACAATCTCAGCTCACTGCAACCTCCACCTCCCAGGTTCAAGCAATTCTTGTGCCTCAGCCTCCCGAGTAGCTGAGACTACAGCCACCTACCACCATGCCCAGCTAATTTTTTTCTATTTTTGGTAGAGACAGGGTTTCACCATGTTGCCCAGGCAGGTCTTGAACTCCTGGCCTCAAGTCATCTGCCCACCTCAGCCTCCCAAAGTGCTGGGATTACAGTCATGAGCCACTGTGCCTGCCTTCATATGTTGTAAGTTTATACTCCACTTTTTACAATATATCTGAGTCCTGGAAAATTATTTTTAAAGACATTTTATATATACACACATTCAACTTTAGTAAAGTTTATATTCAGCTTTTATAGTACATCTGACATTGTAGAAAAGCATTTTCTTATATATAGTTGAAATATACAACTTTGATTTAGCAAAGTATATGTAATACATACTACATTCAGCATTTTATAGTGTATGTTTATATTCAGCTTTTTATAGTATATGTGAAATCCTAGAAAAGTATTATTTTCCTGAATAAGAACCAAGAAGAAACTGATTAAAGAGCTACACCACGTAATTTCTCTAGTATTAGAGAAATTATCTTACAGTCTTCTACCTCTTCAAGATACAAAAGTCATGGCTGTGAGGCTATCCTTACCCTTTTACCAAACTTGGAAAAGGACAGCATCCAAAATAAGTCAGCTATTTAAAAAAAAAAAAAAGTAAAGTCGGCTGGGTGCAGTGGCTCATGCCTGTAATCCTAGCACTTTGAGAGACTGAGGCGGGCGGATCACAAGGTCAGGAGATCCAGACCTGCCTGGCCAATGTGGTGAAACCCTGTGTCTACTAAAAGTACAAAAGTTAGCTGGGCATGGTGGCACATGCCTGTAATCCCAGCTACTCAGGAGACTGAGGCAAGAGAATTGGTTGAACCAGGGAGTCGGAGGTTGCAGTGAGCTGAGATTGTGCCACTGCACTTTGGCCTGGCGACAGAGTGAGATTCTGTCTCAAAAAAAAAAAAAGAAAAGAAAAAAGAAAAATGGCCCTCCATTTACACGAGCTTCACAGTCTGAAAATACTATATATTTTATTCACATTTGGTTTGAAGAAACCCACATATAAGTGCACCTACACAGCTAAAACCTGTATTAGGCCGGGCGCGGTGGCTCACGCCTGTAATCCCAGCACTTTGGGAGGCCGAGGTGGGCAGATCACCAGGTCAGGAGATCGAGACCATCCTGGCTAATACGGTGAAACCCATCTCTACTAAAAACACAAAACTTGGAAATTCTGTTTATCAGAAGGTGTATGACTTGCCTATTAATGCTGGGGACAAAGAAGATCCCAGAATTTAGGATGAGTATGGGGACCCTCAGAGCGTCTGATGAATGAGGAAGGCATGGTTTCTAGGGATATACTATGATGTGTCCTATGAAATACAACAATGGCTGAAATATATATGAACAAAGGAAATAAGAATCTTAATTCAACAACTCAAGGCTGTACCCACTATGCCACTTAAAAGCCTTTCACATTTCAGAAATAGAGAATCTGATTTTCAGAGAGATTATCCTTACCTACTGTGAACAGTTTTTATAGTTCTCCAGCATCACATCTCTGTACAAACTCCTCTGAACAGGTTTCAGTTGTTGCCATTCCTCCTGAGTAAAGCCAACAGCCACATCCTTGAATGTTACTCTTCCCTGTAACAACACATTCCTGATCAGTCTGAGAGCACTGGGTGACACGTGAAAGCATTTAGGAGTCTGAATTCATCAAAAGCTATATAGATGCCTAATATTTGTCTAGTTTTATTTCATATTCTAGGAGAGAATAAGTCATATAGAATGTGTTCTCTAAGTACAGGTAACTTAAAGGTTCATGAAATATTTAAGGCGATCTCATGTTGGGAAATGACAGAGATGGAATGGCTGAAAAGATGGTTATGTGATTCATCAAGACAGGGTATATGGCAAAGGGTGTTGGTGGCAGAAGGTGGTAAAAGGAAGAGAAGAATAAAATTTTGGACTGTAAAATTCAGGTTTTATATAGAATAACTAGGTAAAGATATCCATCAGACCATTATGTATGCTCATCAGGAGCTCAAGTAGGGATTGGAATGCAAATGAGTAATTTGATATTCATCAGTGTATAATGATGACTGAAACTATTATAGCCATTGCAGTGGGGTGTGATAATTCATTGATGCTATGCAGAATGGGATACAAAGAGGGGTCTAGGGACAAGTACCAGTTGAGAAACAAGCAAAGAAAAAGGATTCATAAGTGGAAAATTGTTTTTAAGTTGTGAGATGATTCTAATTAGCATCATGAGAAAACAATATGATGAAGGAAAATATTTAAGATGTCTTTTTTTTTTTTTTTTTTTGAGACGGAGTCTTGCACTGTCGCCCAGGCTGGAGTGCAGTGGCCAGATCTCAGCTCACTGCAAGCTCCGCCTCCCGGGTTCACGCCATTCTCCTGCCTCAGCCTCCCGAGTAGCTGGGACTACAGGCGCCGCCACCTCGCCCGGCTAGTTTTTTGTATTTTTAGTAGAGACGGGGTTTCACCGTGTTAGCCAGGATGGTCTCGATCTCCTGACCTCGTGATCCGCCCGTCTCGGCCTCCCAAATGCTGGGATTACAGGCTTGAGCCACCGCGCCCGGCCAGATGTCTTTTTTAAAAAGAGCCATGAGGACCAGATTTTAACTTTACCTCTCATAAAACCAATTAAAAAAAAAAACAACTTAATTTCCAAAGGAATGTAAAATAAGGAAAAATATCTTAATTTGCGATAGAAATAAGAAATTGAGGCATCCACACATCCCATACTTTGAGGACTTTCTTACAGGAACAATACACGTAAGATGAGACAGAAATCACCAAGATCTGAGTCATAAGTTTCTGAGGAAGAAATGAGGCAAACGTTAATTCAACGTTGAATGGTGACAATCATTGCTCTGAGCAACTTAACAACTCATTAATTCTCAAAAAACTTCCATCTGTAGATTTAGCCTCGGTTTTAGGTCATAAAACTGAGGAACTGACAATTTCAGTAACTATAATTTGCTCACGTCACACAGAAAGTAGTGGAATGAGAATTGAAATCTACATCTTTTTTCACCTCTAAAATCTTTGCTTTTGACCTGTACACTATTAAAAGGAACTAACTGGACACATGGACAGAAGAATGGTTGGTATGTTTGTCGTCTCCTCAGCTGTGGAGAACCACGTAAGGGGGATCACGCAGTAAAGAAAGAACTATGTAATATATTTAAGTGTAAGTATTAACTAGTGGGGAAGGGTTCTAGAAGCCATAGGAAAGATGGGATGAAAAACAGAAAAGACATTACTTTTAAGAGGAGGAACATCTCATTTTTTGAGACCAGAGTAAAGAAGATATGGAGAGGGCTCTGAACCACAACTTTAAAACTTTGCCAAAGTATTTTACTTCGTGTCCATGAAAATCTTTTATGTTCCTCTGAGAAATTAATTTTTTTTTTTTTTTTTTTTTTTTTTTTG
>NW_016825868.1:164559-167574 GCF_001698545.2 Rhinopithecus bieti | reverse complement strand
CACAGATCCCCCCCTCCCCCCCCACCTGATGAAATGCTTAAAAGGTAACTTAACTCTTTGTTTGGGGCCCAGTCCTTTGGATGTTAATCTGACTGGGCTGGTACACCTGAATAATTAATATCATATCCTCCTGAACCCCATCAGTCTAATTCCTTAAAGATCCGACAACACCCCGCCGGGCGCGGTGGCTCAAGCCTGTAATCCCAGCACTTTGGGAGGCCGAGACGGGCGGACCACGAGGTCAGGAGATCGAGACCATCCTAGCTAACATGGTGAAACCCCGTCTCTACTAAAAAAATACAAAAAAAAAACTAGCCGGGCGAGGTGGCCGGTGCCTGTAGTCCCAGCTACTCGGGAGGCTGAGGCAGGAGAATGGCCTAAACCTGGGAGGCGGAGCTTGCAGTGAGCTGAGATCCGGCCACTGCACTCCAGCCTGGGCGACAGAGTGAGACTCCGTCTCAAAAAAAAGAAAAAAAAGAAGATCCCACAACACTCCTGAATATGCTGTGTATTTCCTACAAGAAGGACATGCCCCTACGTACATAACCACAATCCAATTACCAAAATCAAGAAATTAACCTTTATTTATTATGACCACTGATATCAGATTCAAGTGTTGCCAATTGTGTCATTAATTGGATACCATGAAAGGAACAAATTTAGAATCATGCATTGCCTTTAGGTGTCATGTCTCTTTAATCTCCTTTAGTCTGAAACAGTTTCTCAGTCTTGCCCTTTTATAACCTTAACACTTTTGATTATTATAAGTCAGTCTTTGAAGAATTTCCTTCCAATTTAGTTTTCTCCAATGTTTTCTCATGATAAGGTTCCGAGTTGTAGAAGGAATGCCACAAAAGTGATGCACATGCCTAGCAGGCGCACATGATGACATTCTGTCCTCTTACCGGTAACACTACTTGATGAAAGAGTATTACATCTTAATCAGTAATTAAGATGTACCTGCCAGGCTTCTCTACTGCAAAATTCCTCTTTTTTTCCTTTGTAACGATTTTATGGGAAGGTACTCTGAGACTATATAAACACACCATTCTTCATCCAACTTTCAATTTATTAATTTATGCCACTATAGACTTGTGATTTCCTATTTCATTCAGAGGTTTGTACTGTATTATTATTTAATGACCAGTTTGCTGCAGATTTGGCAAGTGGGAGCCCCTCCTGTGTGGGTTTTGTGGCCTTTAACAGGTTCCCATCATTCTTTGAGCGACCCTTACTTACACATATAAGATGTTCCGGGCTCATCTTGTACTTGCCCTGCCCAACACTGGAATCAAACATTTCTTCAAAGAACCCTGATTTTTTATCAGAGGAAATAATAGTAGTAAAATATGTATTTTCTGTGCGTGTTTGTGTATGAAACATATTTGATCAGTCCCCCTAGAAGAAGCCACTATCCCATTACTGCCGCAATACTCGCCCTGGATAATACCTCCTCATTGCACGCAAGCTATAGTGCCCTGCTTTAGGCCTAAGCAGCTTCATTGGCATGTATGCCTAGCTTGTCAGCCCCTAATGGATTTAGGATTATATTATTAGGAAGAGAAAGGAAAATGAAGAATCTTTCCTGTTGGGGTGGATCAGACCGAACACCAGGTCGTCGGGGTGACAAAGTCCAGTGGACTCAAAGGATTAAGAAAAAGTTTGAGAGAAAAGTGGGACCCAAGTGGCCATCATGATTGCGGAGGCTGCGAAGGCCCGAGCTCTGGGAGCCCACGCTATTTACTGGTAATCCAACAAAGAAACAGGTGGTGAGAATGTGGAGGTCAAAAGGGCACATTGCATTAAGCACATGATTGACAGCTGTGATGGTTTAGCATTTGCTCTGCTACTTGAGCTAATGGAGAGCAGGTTCTTTTAACTCAAGATACAATCAATCCTGGGAGCACAAGGAGCAAGAAGCCAGCAAGTCTAGACACATTCCAGAGCCACGAGCCCTGGATTCTATCCAAGCTACGGGGGATTTTATGCCCTGGGCTTAGATTATGGTGCGTCAGGGTAGCCTTCCACCCTTTAGCACAGAGCTTGGTGTTCCGAAGGCCACAAGGGGTTTTAGACCCTGGACCCCGGACATGTTCCAAGACTCTTTTACATTATGTCAGACACGCAAGCCCTGCCTCAGCTTCTCCCAACACTCAGCTTTTTCCCAATACTTTCCCACCTGGATCAGAGAGATTCAATATTTGAAGGACTTGACCCTCTATTGCTGGCTTTTGAGATGGAAGTGTAGCAGGACGAGCCATGGACAAAACCCCTCAGACATCGAGATAGTGAAGGGAGTGAGTTTAATCAGCTGAAAGCATTAGCAGGCTAGTGTCTTAAAATTCGAGCTCGTCAGGTGCTCAACTTCTGTCCCTTTTAAGGGCTCACAACTCTAAGGGGGTCCGCGTGAGAGGGTCGTGATCGATTGAGCAAGCCAGCAGGTACGTGACAGGGGTTTCGAGCACTGGTGGTCAGAGTGAAACAGAACGGAACATGCGGTTTCACAATGTCCTTCCATACAGTGTCTGGAATCTATAGATAACAGTTGCTAGGTCAGGGGTCAAATTTTAACTACCAGGCTTAGGTCAGGCAGGCCCAGGCCTGGTTTCGGGTCTGGTTCCTTGGTTTCAGGTCTGATTCCTAGGCGCCGGGCTACCTGCCTTTAGTTTTGCTTCTCTTTCCTTTTCTGAGTATTAAACAATATAAAACAATATGAGAGGGTCTCTCTCTTCCTTCATTTTGCCGCTTTGAGACTCTCGCTTTTTATTAGTAGGAGTTCTCTTGTTTTTGCTACTTTATGCCTTCTTGTGCAATAGATTGATAGTGATTCATATAGTACACTTGTGCTGAAGCATTTTGGTGAACTAAGGTAGCAATGAAGCTTTTTATCATTTGAAGAAGTACAGGTAGCAAACAAAGGAGCAGTAAGCAGGTTTCTATTACTATTATAACTCCTATTATAAGAGTTTTAAATCCTCCTAGTGCTGGGAACCACCTTCTTTTTTTTTTTTTTTT
>NW_016825868.1:151948-161854 GCF_001698545.2 Rhinopithecus bieti | reverse complement strand
AGTTTTTTTTTTTTTTTTTTGAGATGGAGTCTCACTGTCACCCAGGCTGGAGTACAGTGGCCGGATCTCAGCTCACTGCAAGCTCCGCCTCCCGGGTTCACGCCATTCTCCTGCCTCAGCCTCCCGAGTAGCTGGGACTACAGGCGCTGGCCACCACGCCGAGGTATTTTTTGTATTTTTTAGTAGAGACGGGGTTTCACCGTGTTAGCCAGGATGGTCTCGATCTCCTGACCTCGTGATCCGCCCGTCTCGGCCTCCCAAAGCGCTGGGATTACAGGCTTGAGCCACCGCGCCCGGCCAGAGAGTTGAAAGACTTATAAGGAGCTTCTCTCACTTTACGATGTCTCCTCCCTCACCAAGACTCTTTCATTTCTTTTTTAATCATGTCTTTCTTTCCCATGATCTGATATGGAAATTATAATTGGCTTAAAAACTTAGAAACCATCTTGCATATAGTAAAGATAAGAAATTGGTCAGACGCTGACTGTGGAATTGAGACCCATTTCCATGGTTGTCAGGGAAGCAAGGCCATCCTAGGAAGGGCTAGAGAAAGCTACAGTCAGAGTTGCCTCCACACAATTCTGCAAAGCTCTAATTATTTTCTGAGAACAAGGGACAAAAATTCAGGCAAGCACACAGAATCCACAGGATTCACAAAGGAAGAAGATATTCCAGATTGTAAATTTTAATTTGGGGGAGAAGATGTCCTTCACTAGCCAGATAGATTCTTCTAGTTTCCAATATAAAATCTGTAAATAAGCTCTCTGAATTCAGTTATCTCTACTCCTTTTAGGAAAAGTCTTGAAAGCCAGTGGCCACTGCAATGAAAACTTGTTAATCACACATAGCCAGGGTCAAGATTCATGACATAGATGGCCATTGTGAATGAGGAACTATTCATATGTATTTCAGGATTCTCAATCCAACAAAAGTAGAATGGTTAAAAAGAATTATGATCAATAGACACTGTGTAATCTTTAATATGTTCCGGTTAAAATACATCATATTAACAAATTTTAATTTGTAATATTCAAAATGTTTTCCATCATTATTTTAAAATACTAACGATGTCTTTTTAAATATGAACATTTAAAAGGTATATGCATTTTATTGCAATATTTTGTGTTTTAAAACATGAAAAAACAGATTACAAAATAATATGTAGTAAATGACATTTTTGAGATGACTGTACAAATATTTAATGGCATTTGAAAAGATACGTATTTATCGTTTGATTGTGACACCTCTGGTGGTTTTAAGTTTTCTTTTCCTAGGGCTGGCCAGGGTGGCTCATGCCTATAATCCCAGTACTTTGGGAGGTTGAGGAAAGTTGACTTGACCCTAGGAGTTCAAGGTTACCATGAGCCATGATTGCACCACTGCACTCCAGCCTGGGTGACAGAGCGAGACCCCATCTCTTGAAAAAAGAAAAATGTCACTGACATAACACTGAGTAAAATTTTAAGATTCAGCTTGTTAATTTAAAATTTATAATCCTAAGTTTATTGGATGCATAACATTCCACTCCCTGTGTACTATAAATTACGTAACTATTTCTTTGTTGAGAATATAGATTAAAAGATCATCTCAAAAATTCTCCTCACAAAGTGGCTAATTCCAGGTCTGGGACAGGGAATGTACAAAGTAAGTAAGAAATACCTGTGCTAGGTCGGGTGCGGTGGTTCACACCTGTAATCCCAACACTTTGGGAGGCCGAGGCGGGTGGATCACTTGAGATTAGGAGTTCGAGACCAGCCTGGCTAACACGGTGAAACCCTGTCTCTACTAAAAATATAAAAAATTAGCCAGGCATGGTGACAGGTGCCTCTAATCCGAGCTACTTGAGCAGCTGAGACAGGAGAATTGCTTGATCCGGGAGGTAGAGGTTGCAGTGAGCCGAGATCATGCTGCTGTAGTCCAGCCTTGGTGACAGAGCGAGACTCCATCTCAAAAAAAAAAAAAAAAAAAAAAAAAAAAAGAACTGTGCCAAAAAGTAAGGAAGTGCTCAAAGACAACTGGGGACACAGGCACCAGCGTCAGGGGTTCTTACACTCCAATTTGGAACAATCTGAGCAACACAGAGAATGATAATAACAGGCTAAAGTACTTTGGACAAAAAATAAAAATCTGTGAGCCATAGTGATACTCAAAAGAGCAAAAATAAAGGGGTATAGAGGGAAAGGCAAAGCTCTTTTATATACAAGAAGGAATGGTAAAATTAAAAATCACCATTTTGCAACTCCTAACTTAATAACTGATTTAGACAGGAATCATCAATGATTATTAAAACCATTAGGTAAGAGGCTATTCAGGAAGTGGTTTAAAAATATCCCCATCAGATTACTTCTTGGCCTCAAAGAAAAAAAGGTATTTTTTACCATGGAGAAATCAGGTACACATACTCTGTGAACCAAAGTAATAAAATTTAGTATCACTAGTAATGGATCAAACTGAAATTATGTGTCACTTAATATGATACAATAGGAAAAACACAGCAGCATTTATAGTCTTCTTGCCAAATATATTTAAACTTAACCTAATTATGACAGAACAATCAATCAAATCCAGAATGTTAGGCATTCTAAGACAAATGTTCTAGACTCTTCAACTCTTAAAAAATGTCATGAAATACAAAAACAGAGTGGGGATATACTGTTCTAGATTAAAGAAATTAGGCCGGGCGCGGTGGCTCAAGCCTGTAATCCAAGCACTTTGGGAGGCCGAGACAGGCGGATCACGAGGTCAGGAGATCGAGACCATCCTGGCTAACACGGTGAAACCCCGTCTCTACTAAAAATTAAAAAAAAAATTAGCCAGGTGTGGTGGCAGGCGCCTGTAGTCCCAGCTACTCCGGAGGCTGAGGCAGGAGAATGGCATGAACCCGGGAGGCGGAGCTTGCAGTGAGCCGAGATCGCGCCACTGCACTCCAGCCTGGGCAACAGAGCAAGACTCCGTCTCAAAAAAAAAAAAAAAGAAATTAAAAAGATAGGCCCACTTACTGCAGTGTGTGACCTTAATTGGGACCAAGGATGGGTATTTTAAATATACATATCAGACATTTGGGAAACACTAGGGCAATTTAAGGGTGGATTATATATTAGATAATATTATGAATCATTGTTAAAATTTATATGTATATTTATGATATTGAGGTTATGCAGAACCACTTTGAGATGCGTGTTAAAATCCTTAATGGTGAAATATATAATATCTGTAGCTTACCCATAAATGTTGAACAAAAAACAAAAATATGTAAATACATGCAGATAGAGATTAAGCAAATGGTCCAAAATGTTAAAAACTGGTGAATCTAAGTAAAGGATACACAGTGCAAATCATTAAGCTATTCTTTTTAATTTTCCTGTAGCTTTAACATTTTTCAAAATAAACAGGGAAAAGTAATTATATCAGAGTGCCTCAGACATTTTCCCGGGACTGCTGATTAAATGCTGGACTCATATGCACTGGCATAAACCTAATCTATTGGAAGAAGGTCAAAATCATTTGCCAACATCGACAAAGACTCTCAAAATAATCCAGTGCCAGGAAAGAGAACATACTTACCAATGCTGTTTAGAGGCAGCCACTCTAACAGAGCTGAATCCAGTAGCTGGGCTGAAGAGAAAACTAATCCTCAAAGGTCAGCAAGGTCAAAATGGGTCATAAGGACGCAAATATGAAACTGGCATTTCATAAACAAGGCACCTCAGGCCTAAGAAAAATTGTTGCTTTACTATTCCCTTCTCTCTGCAGTCTTCCTAAGATGTGGGTTTTTCTGCATTTTGTCTGCTTCCACAGTTTAGTTTCCTTGGCTCACTTCCTTGCTCCAAAACCAATGTCTCCATTGACTTTTATATTTTAAAATTAAATTTTAAATATATGAGCGATGTTACCTTGTTGAGAGAGAGAGGCCGGGCGCAGTGGCTCACGCCTGTCATCCCAGCACTTTGGGAGGCCAAGGCGGGTGAATCACAAGGTCAGGAGTTCGAGACCAGCCTGGCTAACATGGTGAAACCCTGTCTCTACTAAAAATACAAAAAATTAGCTGGGCATAGTGGCAGGCGCCTGTAATCCCAGCTACTCGGGAGGCTGAGGCAGGAGAATCACTTGAACCTGGGAAGCAGAGGTTGCAGTAAGCCGAGATCGTACCACTGCACTCCAGCCCAGGCAAGGTTTTCTGTCCTTGCGATAGTTTGCTCAGAATGATGATTTCCAGCTTCATCCATATCCCTATAAATGACAGGAACTCATACTTTTTTATGGCTGTGTAGTGTTCCATGGTGTACATGTGCCACATTTTCTTAATCCAGTCTATCATTGATGGACATTTGGGTTGGTTCCAAGTCTTTTTTGAGACAGACTCTGTCTCATTAAAAGAAAACGGAGATAAATGACCCATAATGCTTAAGTTCCCTTTGACATTTACTTCTCCCCCTTCACCCCAAATTCTCTCTTCTCTCCCTAAAGGTTACCATTAACGAGGAGTTTGGTGTGTATCCCTCTACAAAATATATACTATTTTTATACTAATTATATCACATAATATTCTAACAAACCCTTCTCAGTTCCCGCAGTCTACGTTTCTGATGGTCTTAAACTTTTTAGCTTAGAGTACTTCTTTGTGAATCTGAAAAGCTGCCTACACTTTAAAAAAAAAAAAATCACGTTATATCAACACATATAAAATGTGAGAAGTTTAATATACAAGAAGCCCATCCACATGGAATCTATTCATCTCAGGTGAACAATTGTTTTTTACTTGTAAGGGATAGCTTCCTTTTTCTTGCAAGCACTCATCGTAACTAATCAAAAGCCAAAAGTAGTGACCCAGAATCACACAGATGTGGCTCAAGGTCAATGCATGCTGTTCAATTTGAAACCAGAATGTGTCTGTCACCTCTTAAAAAAAAAAAGTATATATCTCCCATATATAATTGGACATAATTCTTTTTTATTTTTATTTAATTTTATTTTTTATTATACTTTAAGTTCTAGGGTACGTGTGCACAACGTGCAGGTTTGTTACATATTTATACATGTGCCATGTTAGTGTGCTGCACCCATTAGCTCGTCATTTACATTAGGTGTATCTCCTAATGCTACCCCTCCCCCAGTCCCCCACCGCACGACAGTTCCCGGTATGTGATGTTCCCTACCCTGTGTCCAAGTGGTCTCATTGTTCAATTCCCACCTATGAGTGAGAACATGCAGTGTTTGGTATTCTGTCCTTGCGATAGTTTGCTCAGAATGATGGTTTCCAGCTTCATCCATGTCCTTACAAAGGACATGAACTCATCCTTTTTTATGGCTGCATAGTATTCCATGGTTCATATGTGCCACATTTTCTTAATCCAGTCTATCATTGATGGACATTTGGGTTGGTTCCAAGTCTTTGCTATTGTAAATAGTGCTGCAGTAAACATATGTGTGCATGTGAATCGGACACAATTCTTGCCCGACTTTGACCCACTCTATCTCAGTGCAATTTAATTATCTATATTTCACATAGCTGTGCCTGATCACACTCACAGGTTCATTCACTCAGGAATTCTGGTCACCAAATTTGCTATTCCAGTCACATTACCGGGAAGAGATCAATGTATTTGATATATGGTCTTGAAAGACCAACTTTTATTAATTTTTTTTTCCCTCTGAAGGAGTGGTGAAATTATACTCTAACTGTGCTGGAAGTTCACAAGTTTTTGATTATTCAAAAATCGTAAAAGGTCAAGAGGTCTTGAAGTAAGTAAAAATAAGTTCAGGTTTACCAACAAACTCTACAGCCTTAAGTTACTTTCTGCCAGCCAAGGTTTTCTCATCAAAAATGAGGACAAATGTTTGACCTAGAATTTGGGAAATCTGACTAGTGCTGTACTGTCCTAAAATTCACTCTTCTTATTACAACGTAATTTTATTGTTTTATTAGTTGATGGCCTCTCAATCTTACCCAGTAATAGGAGAAACTTTACCCTCTAATTAGAAAATAATGGGTATCTACTTTTGGCCTACTGTGGCAGAGGAAAAGGCAGTTACCCTAGGGCTGGTTTTGCAATAATCTTTCTAAAAACAAAGAAAAAACTACGTTAATTTTGGATTCTTCCCCATACCACATATATTTGATCCAATAGAAAAATCATGTCTAAATCACTTGTCAGAAAAATTGATTATCTTTTCCAGATTATTACATTACTACTTAAGGAAGAAATAACTTGGCCATAGTATTTTCATTGTCACACGCGATCACACACAGCTCATTTGCTTTTGGCACCCTTACAGACACTGAAATACAAGCACAAGGAAAGCACGTTTATATAACACAAATCACCAGTCGATTACGGACACACACAAAAAAGCAGATATACATGCAGATACCCTTCATAAGCAAACCACAGTAGAGAGCTGTGTAGAATCGTCTTACTCTGTCAGACGATTCTACACAGTTATAAAATCCCATTACTACGCAGCTTAAAGTACAAATCACCTCACACCCCACAGCACGAAGAATCACACACAGGCAGAAACACAACCATACCCGGTCACGGAAAGACTCTCAGTCCACCCGGCATCTCCCATTGTCACACACACGCACACACACCCCAAGAGCCTGGCAGGGCACACAGAGGGTCCTCTGCAAATCCGAGGTTCCGGTGGGTCCCCGCGCCGGCCCCGGCTCCTCCCCCGCACCTGCCTGGACGGCGGGTCCCACCCTCTCTCCTGCCAGGGGTAGACCCCGGGACCACTCAGAGCCCGCTCTCGCAGGCCCTGAGGCCTGCGCCTGACGCCTGCGCACGGAACGCGAGCGGGCGGGCACTCCCAGAAACCTCTGGGGCGTGGCAGGCAGAGTCCACTAGCCCGCGAGAGGTGAGCTGCCCGGGCTCCTCACGTCCTGGCTGGCTAGCCAGGCGCTGAACTACATTTCCCAGAGGCACTGTGTCCAGAGCGCTGGACTACATTTCCCAGAGGCACCGCGTCCGGAGCGCTGCTTCATTTCCGTTAGTTTGCGACATTTGGAGGCCTCGTGTGCGGAGAGGGCCGCGTCTGTGGAGGAGCTTGGCTCAGCACCTGCTGGGCTCGCGAACCCGAAATCGGGCTTGGAACCTGGGCGCCAGATCTTGGACCCTAACTGCATCTCTCTCAAGGTAGGAGTGTCCGGGATGCCAGAGCGGACATGCACGGAGAAAGCGTCGCTGGGGTTACTCGTGTGGCCGTGTCTCCGGTTTTGTGTGCAGGCTACAGCCTGCCTGGTATTGGCGACTGCCTGTGCATACACTACTGGACGTGTGTGGCTGTGGTTTTGTGTATGAGCATTTGTGTGACTGTGAGTTGTTTGTGACTCTGAGGGTGTTTGTGACTGTTTGCTTACCTGGCTGAGATATACTTACGTGACTGTGATTGTGTGTGTGCCACGTGTATAATTGGAGTTTGCCTGTGACTATGAAGTGTGCGACAGTTGTGACAAGTGTTTGGATGTGCTTGTGTCACTTTGAGGTTGTGTATAAACCTGGTATCGTGTGACGGATTTGCCAGTAAATTTAAGGTGTGTGACAGTGTTGCTGTGACATGGTGTTTGTGACCGCGTGTTCCCCTGATCTGGTACTTGGTTAGGTGACTGTCTGATTGTGTGTGACTGTGGGGTTGTGTGTGCTGTTTTCCTGTGTAAAGAGACTAAAATTGCAGCTTTGAAAGGGTGTTTTTGGCGGTGTCTCTGACAAGGTGCTTGGATGTAATTATATGCCTTTATTTAAAGGGATTTTGTTTGAGACGAGGTGGTCTAACAATGTAGCATAATTGGGTGATTGTGCCTCGAGCTGTGTGACTGTGGAAATGTGATTATGTGTGACTTTATGTGGCCATTTGTATATTCTGTGACCTTATGGGGGTTTAGTTCAGTACAGAAGTAAATTTCTTTTTGGTATTTCTGGGGTTCATTTGGGGCTGAGGTCGGCCTATGGATTATGAGTGCCATGTGGCTCTGTGCTCCTCCCATGTGGCTCTGAGGACTTAAGGACTTTTTGTTTTGACCACAGTGGCTGCCCTTTCATACATAGCTTGCATTGCTTTATTTCTGTATCCATCCTCGGTTCACCTTGGGAAATGTAGTTATGGGTTCACGACTTCTTCCCTGCGTCCTCTTGCCTTATAGCCTTAAGGGAATTGGATGCAAGGAAGTGGCAAGAAGTAAGGAAGTCAGACATTTGGACACCTGAGTGAAGAATAGGAGTTATTTGCGAGCCACAGACCTGGTCTTGGGATGAGAATTTTAGGGCTGATAATACCTTCAAGACAGCCACTGGATGCTGGGCGTGGTGGCTCACATCTGTAATCCCAGCACTTTGGGAGGCGGAGGCAGGTGGATCATCTGAGGTCAGGAGTTGGAGACCAGCCTGACCAACATGGTGAAACCCTGTCTCTCCTAAAAATACAAAATAACCGGGTGTGGTGGCGCATGCCCGTAATCCCAGCTACTTAGGAGGCTGAGGCAGGAGAATTACTTAAACCGGGGAGGTGGAGGTTGCAGTGAGCCAAGATCATGCCACTGCACTCCAGCCTGGACAACAAGAGCGAAACTCAGTCTCAAAATATATATAAAAATAAATAAAAAGGTCACTGGAAATGTAATGGGATTCCAGGAGTGGGAATAGTTTCAGAGGGAGTGCTTTAGGAGACAGCAACCCAGTTCTGAACCTGAAGCACTCCACTGCAGGGCTGTCTCCAGTGTACAGCTTTGAATCCAGAAGTAAATTCAAGCCCAAGACAGCTTTGACCTGGCCCTTCTTTCTGATACAGAAGGTAGAAGA
Source organism: Rhinopithecus bieti (assembly GCF_001698545.2). NCBI lineage: Eukaryota > Metazoa > Chordata > Mammalia > Primates > Cercopithecidae > Rhinopithecus > Rhinopithecus bieti. Next base: position 153,056 of record NW_016825868.1, on the reverse strand, counting down.
CCTGTTCTAGTCTCCTCCTGATTTTTCTTTATGTTAAATGAGATTGAGGATGGAGGAAGAGGATATGTTATAATTTAGCATATTCCCCAAGAAAAGGCCTAATATCTCATTCCATTTTTCTTTTTCTGAGAGTAGAGCCCAGAGGAGAAAGAATGGCTGTTTCAGTAGCAATGTCCAAGGTGAGTATTTCCTCTTTGTTTCCTGAAATACATTTGTTATTACAGGACATAGACATTTTTGTTTTCTTTTTGAAATTTCCTGCCTTCTCAAATGATAGAGGGGCAAGGCAATTTTTGGTAGATTGAGAGCAAAGAAAATGTGCCATTAATTGGGATTGATACTTTGCAATAGTGGTTAAGTTTAGGAAGAATGGATTCGAGACTCATGGATTTAAAAGGGGAAGAGGGAAATAGCTCCATTGTGTTATTTAAAAGGGAAAGAGCTCTATTGTGTTATTTCTGATACAGCACCATTTTGGTTTTTTAACTTTTTATGGAAAGTTTCAAATGTACATAAAAGTATAATGAATATTCCTAGCTTAAAAACGATCACGGCCCGGAGCGGTGGCTCACGCCCGTAATACCAGTACTTTGGGAGGCCGAGGAGGACGGAACGAGGTTAGGAGATCAAACCATCCTGGCTAACAAGGTGAAACCCCGTCTTTACTAAAAATAGGAAAAAAAAAAAAAAAAATTAGCCGGGCATGGTGGTGGGCGCCTGTAGTCCCAGCTACTCCGGAGGCTGAGGCAGGAGAATCACGTGAACCTGGGAGGCAGAGCTTGCAGTGAGTCCAGATCGCGCCACTGCACTCCAGCCTGGACCTCAGAGCAAGACTCTGTCTCAAATAAATAAATAAATAAATAAATGAAAAATAAACCTGTAGTTGAAGGGTGCAAATTGGATCTTAATAAGGCACATGTAAAAGCCGTAGGATCCAAACTGAAGTGTGTATTAGTCGGGGCCACAGGAGGTTCCAGAGAGGCAGTGTGGTCTGGGGCTACGCACAGAGACTTGGCCTGGCTTGAATCCCCAGTTTGACCATTACTAGCTTGGGGGAGTCCCTTGACTTTTCTAATCTTTAAGTTTTTTTTTTTTTTTTTTTTTTTTT
>NW_016825868.1:148568-151740 GCF_001698545.2 Rhinopithecus bieti | reverse complement strand
AAAAAAAAAAAAAAAAAGCGATCACTTTCCAATCTTGTTTCATTTATTCCACCTTCAGTTCAAAAATCCTTTCTAATTTGCCCTTTTGATTTCTTGACTTATAGGTTATTTTGATTTGTTGTGTTTTCAAATATTTTGAGGATCTTCCAGAGATCTTTTGTTACTGATTTCTAATTTCGTTACATTGTGTTCACAGAATATACTTTGTATGATTTGAATCCTTTTAAATTTATTAAGATTTGTTTTATGACCCAGAATTTGATGCATCTTAGTAAATGTTTCATGTGCACTTGAAAAGACTATATTCTGTGGTTGTTGGGTGGAATGTTCTATAAATGTCAACTAGGTCAGGTAGGTTGATAGTATTTTTTAAATCTTCCATATCTTTATTGATTTTCTGTTTGTTGGATTTTTCTCCTTGTAGTTTCTTTCAGATTCTGCTTCAAGTATTTTTTTTTTCTTTTTTTTTTTTTTGAGACAGAGTCTTACTTTGTCACCCAGGCTGGAGTGCAGTGGCACGATCTCAGCTCACTACAACCTCCACCTCCCAAGTTCAAGTGATTCTCCTACCTCAGCCTCCCACGTAGCTGGGATTACAGGCAGGCACGACCGTGCGCAGCTAATTTTTGTATTTTTTTTTTTTTAGTAGAGATAGGGTTTCACCATATTGGCCAGGCTGGTCTCGAACTTCTGACCTCAGGTGATCTGCCCACCTCAGCCTCCTAAAGTGCAGGGATTACAGGTGTGAGCCACCGTGTCTGGCCTGCTTCATGCATTTTGATGCTCTGTTATTAGGTATAGGAAGGTTTTAGATTTTTACATCCTTCTGGTGAATTGACCCCTTTATCATTAGGAAATGATCTTCCTTATCCCTCATAATATTCTTTGCTCCAAACATCTACTTTGCTTGATATTTAATGTAGACATTCCAGCTTTCTTTTCCTTAATATTAGCATTGTATATCTTTTCTATCCTTTTAACCTGCTTGTGTTTTGATATTTCAAGTGTATTTCTTATAGGCAGCATGTAATTGGGTCTGTGTTTTTATTCAACTTTGCAATCTCCATCTTTTTTTTTTTGGAGGAGGGGGATGGAGTCTCGCTTTGTCACCCAGGCTGGAGTGCAGTGGCGCGATCTCGGCTCACTGCAACCTCTTCCTCCTGTGTTCAAGTGATTCTCCTGCCTCAGCCTCTCAAGTAGGTGGGATTACAGGTGCGCACCACCACACTCAGCTACTGTTTTTGTATTTTTAGTAGAGATGAGGTTTTGCCATGTTGGCCAGGCTGGTCTCAAACTCCTGAACACAGGTGATCTGCCTGCCTCGGCCTCCCAAATTTCTGGGATTACAGGCGTGAACAACCACACCCAACTAGCAATCTCCATCTTTTAATTGGAGTATTTAGTCCATTTATATTTAGTGTGATTATTGATATGGTTTGGTTCAAATCTATCATTTTGCCATTTGTTTTATATTTATCCTATCTGTTCTTTATTTCCTGTTCTCACTTTTCTGCCTTCTCTTGGGTTGAAAGAAAGAGTTTCAAAATAACAATACCAATATTTTTACCAACCATATGAATATAGAAAAACAATATAAAGTCCTGTTGGAGTTTGATAGGATATAGCCCACTAGGAATCTATAATCAAATTACTGTGTTTAAAAGTCATCTAAAATAACACTTCTCATATGGTTAAGCTGCCAACTGGAAATGCAGTTAGGCTCATTGGTTTTGTATTGCTTTTCATGTTTAGGGATTGCATTTCTCCCACTATGATTTAATTTTGTTTTAAAATTACATAACATATATCCAAAAAACAACAGAATAAGATGAATTTGAAGAAGTCTGGTGTCCATTTCTGTCCCCTCTACCTGCTTCCTTCTTCCCTCTATAGATAACTACTTGTATTTCTCATTGGTTTTTACTTTTTTCTTTTAAATGATATGTGTTTATATATGTGTATGTATGTATGCAATTTTTATTGTTAATTAAAAGGAATATTCTGTGTACTCCATTCTGTACCTTTTTTCTTTTTCACACATTACTGTATCCTGGAGATAAGTCTATAGGAGCCTATAAAGGTCTTCCTCATTTATTTTTATAGCTGCATGTTCTATTGTGTGGGTAGAATAGTTATTCAGCCTGTCTCCAATGGATGGCCATTTGTTTTTTTCTAGTATTTTCCCGTAACATAATGTAGCAATCAATAACTATATGTTGTCTCTATCTGTGGAAGTTTATATTTGGGGCAAGTTTGTAGAAGTGGCCTACTTTTAGTTTATTTTAATGCTTTTTGTAAGTTCTGCATAAATTGCAACTCTGTCATAATAAAGTTGGTACACTTCTTCATTTTTCTCCTTTCTAATATTTTCCTCCATTACCTAACTTTTTTTTTTTTCTTTTTTTTTAAGACGGAGTCTCGCTCTGTCGCCCAGGCTGGAGTGCAGTGGCGGATCACAGCTCACTGCAAGCTCCGCCTCCCGGGTTTACGCCATTCTCCTGCCTCAGCCTCCCGAGTAGCTGGGACTACAGGTGCCTGCCACCTCACCCGGCTAGTTTTTTGTATTTTTTAGTAGAGACGGGGTTTCACCGTGTTAGCCAGGATGGTCTCAATCTCCTGACCTTGTGATCCGCCTGTCTCGGCCTCCCAAAGTGCTGGGATTACAGGCTTGAGCCACTGCGCCCGGCCCAATCTTTTGTTTTTAAAACTATTACATTACCTTGTTTAGAGTTTCAGGAGGCTGCTGTGTCTTTGTTTTCTGATATCAAAGTAGTTTCTAAATCATGCCAACGTGATTCAGAAAATACAAAAAGAAAGACGCAAAGGAGAAAATAACAATGACTGGAAAAACCATCCTCTGGAATGAATCGTTCATATATGGAGTCCATTCTTCAAGTCTTTTTCTTTAACTTATTATGGAAAAAGTTAAAACATATGCAGAAGTAAGTGTAGTGTCATGTATCCCATGTACCCTACCCATCACCCAGCTTCAACACATACCAATTTATGGCTAAACATGTTTCATCTATACCCCTATTTCTTGTCCCACCTCTCCCACACGCCCCTTTAAAAAACAACATAGGTTATTTTATTTTTTTTGTTAGAACAACTCAGCAAAATAAAATTCCTGTTTATTGTTGGACAACGTTGTTTCACACATACATCAAACAGG
>NW_016825868.1:134116-144653 GCF_001698545.2 Rhinopithecus bieti | reverse complement strand
GACGTAGATTTGGTCTTTTTACGTAATCCCATACTTCTTGCAGGTTTTGTTCAATTCTTTTTCTTCTTTTTTCTTTTGGTTTCTCTTCTCGCTTCATTTCATTCATTTGATCTTCAATCACTGATAATCTTTCTTCCAGTTGATAGAGTCGGTTACTGAAGCTTGTGCATTTGTCACGTAATTCTCGTGTCATGGTTTTCATCTCTATCAGTTCCTTTAAGGTCTTCTCTGCATTAATTATTCTAGTTATCCATTCATCCATTCTTTTTTCAAGGTTTTTAGTTTTTTTGTGCTGGTTACATAGTTCCTCCTTTAGCTCTGAGAAGTTTGATCAACTGAAGCCTTCTTCTCTCAACTCGTCAAAGTCATTCTCTGTCCAGCTTTGTTCCGTTGCTGGTGATGAGCTGCGTTCCTTTGGAGGGGTGATATGCTCTGACTTTTTTAATTTCCAGCTTTTCTGCACTGCTTTTTCCCCATCTTTGTGGTTTTATCTGCCTTTCGTCTTTGATGACGATGACGTACTTATGGGGTTTTGGTGTGGGTGTCCTTTCTGTTTTTAGTTTTCCTTCTAACAGGACCCTCAGCTGCAGGTCTGTTGGAGTTTGCTTGAAGTACACTCCAGACCCTGTTTGCCTGGGTATCAGCAGCGGAGACTGCAGAACATAGAATATTGCTGAACAGCGACTGTTACTGTCTGATTCTTGCTCTGGAAGCTTCGTCTCAGGGTATACCCAGCCGTGTGAGGTGTGATGTGTCGGTCTGCACCTAGTGGGGATGTCTCCCAGTTAGGCTACTCAGGGGTCAGGGACCCACTTGAGCAGGCAGTCTGTCCGTTCTCAGATCTCAACCTCCGTGCTGGGAGATCCACTGCTCTCTTCAAAGCTGTCAGACAGGGACTTTTTCATCTGCAGAGGTTTCTGCTGCTTTTTGTTTAGCTATGCTCTGTCCCCAGAGGTGGAGTCTACATAGGCAGATAGGCCTCCTTGAGCTGCAGTGGGCTTCACCCAATTCGAGCTTCCTGGTGGCTTGGTTTATCTACTTAAGCCTCAGCAATGACATGCGCCCCCCCAGCCTTGCTGCCACCTTGCAGTTAGATCTCCGACTGCTGTGCTAGCAATGAGGGAGGCTCCATGGGCATGGGACCATCCGGGCCAGCTGTGGGATATAATCTCCTGGTGTGCCATTTGCTAAGACCCTTGGTAAAGTGCAGTATTAGGGTGAGAGTTACCCGATTTTCCAGGTGTTGTGTGTCTCAACTTCCCTTGGCTAGGAAAAGGAATTCCCTTCCCCCTTGCACTTCCCAGGTGAGGCGATGCCTCACCCTGCTTCAGCTCTCGCTGGTCAGGCTGCACCAGTGGACCAGCATCAACTGTCCGACGCGCCCTAGTGAGATGAACCCGATACCTCAGTTGAAAATGCAGAAATCACCTGTCTTCTGTGTCGCTCAGGCTGGGAGTTGGAGGCTGGAGCTATTCCTATTCGGCCATCTTGGGCGCCACCTAGGTTATCTTGAAGTGGATTTCAGATGTATAATTTCATCCTTAAATATATTAATACATATCTGTAAAAGGTAAGAACTTTTAAATTAAAAAAATATATAACCATAGTATCATTACTGCTAAAAAGAAAAAAGCCAGGCGTGGGGGCTCATGCCTGTAATCTCAGCACTTTGGGAGACCAAGGCAGGTGGATCACATGAGGTGAGGATTTTGAGACCAGCCTGGACAACATGGTGAAACCCTGTCTCTACCAAAAATACAAAAATCAGCTGGGCATGGTGGCACATGCCTGTAGCCCCAGCTACTTGAGAGGCTGAAGTGGAAGGATCACTCGAGCTTTGTAGGCAGAGGTTGCAGTGAGCCAAGATCACAGCACTGCACTCCAGCCTGAGCAACAGAGTGAGACCCTGTCTCAAAAAAAAACCCAAAAAACAAAACAGGCAATACTGTCTTAATGTCATGAGCCAATCAGTGTTCAGATTTTCCCATTGTCTGTAAATATTTTTTATGATTTTTTTTTTAGAATCAAGATCCAAACAGTGTCTATTTGTTGTAATAATGCAATATGTTTCTTAAATATTATTCTAATCTCTGGGTTCTTTCACTTTTTCTTTCTTACAGTTTATTTGTGCCAGAAACAGAATTTTCCTGTAGAGTTACCCATATTCTGGATTTTGTTGATAGCTGGTCTGTGGGGTCATTTAACATGTTCCTCTGACACTGTATTTCTTGTAAACCAGTATTTAATTTTAAAGGCTTGATCAGATTTAAGAGTTTTGTTTGTTTGTGCTTGGTTTTGTTTGTTTGTTTTCTTGAGACAGAGTCTTGCTCTGTCGCCAGGCTGGAGTGCAGTGGCGTGATCTTGGCTCACTGCAACCTCCGCCCCTGGGTTCAGGCAATTCCCCTGCCTCAGCCTCCCGAGTAGCTGGGAGTACAGGCACACGACACCATGCCCAGCTAATTTTTTGTATTTTGTAGAGGCAGGGTTTCACCATGTTGGCCAGGATGGTCTCAATCGCCTGACCTCCTGATCTGCCANTTTTTCTTTCTTACAGTTTATTTGTGCCAGAAACAGAATTTTCCTGTAGAGTTACCCATATTCTGGATTTTGTTGATAGCTGGTCTGTGGGGTCATTTAACATGTTCCTCTGACACTGTATTTCTTGTAAACCAGTATTTAATTTTAAAGGCTTGATCAGATTTAAGAGTTTTGTTTGTTTGTGCTTGGTTTTTGTTTGTTTGTTTTTCTTGAGACAGAGTCTTGCTCTGTCGCCAGGCTGGAGTGCAGTGGCGTGATCTTGGCTCACTGCAACCTCCGCCCCCTGGGTTCAGGCAATTCCCCTGCCTCAGCCTCCCGAGTAGCTGGGAGTACAGGCACACGACACCATGCCCAGCTAATTTTTTGTATTTTTGTAGAGGCAGGGTTTCACCATGTTGGCCAGGATGGTCTCAATCTCCTGACCTCCTGATCTGCCAGCCTCGGCCTCCCAAAGTGCTGGGATTACAGGTGTGAACCACCGTGCCTGGCCCCATTTTTGTTTTTTTTTTTTTTTTTTTTTGAGACGGAGTCTTGCTCTGTCGCCCAGGCTGGAGTGCAGTGGCCGGATCTCAGCTCACTGCAAACTCCACCTCCCGGGTTTACGCCATTCTCCTGCCTCAGCCTCCCAAGTAGCTGGGACTACAGGCACCCGCCAACTCGCCTGGCTAGTTTTTTGTATTTTTTATTAGAGACGGGGTTTCGCCGTGTTAGCTAGGTTGGTCTTGATCTCCTGACCTCGCGATCCACCTATCTTGGCCTCCCAAAGTGCTGGGATTACAGGCTTGAGCCACCGCGCCCGGCCTTTTTTTTTTTTTTTTTTTTTAACACTAATCCATCATATATAGTGATGTGCACATCTCTGAAGTGGTGCATAGTATTTGGTTGTTTTCCTTTATGTGATGTTAACAGCCAGCTATTGATATCTTTATGTGAATATGTTATTTTTTCAGGGGTTACAGAATGATATTCTAATTCTTCTGCATTTATAAGCTGGAATATATCTATAAAGAGAGCCATCCTTTCTCAATGTCAGGTATTCTTGGTTACCTGAAGAATAGTTTATGCAAAAAGAAAAAAAAAACAAAACTAGAATAAAAGATTGGTTTTCTCTTATTATTTTCAGCATCTTTCAAAGCTTATTCCATGTTTTTCTTTTAAACTATTATTATTAACTTGTGGATTAAAACATATCTGTTATGTTTCGATCTGTAACAGTAACTGTTCTTATTAACGCTCACATTGTTCCATGTATGGCAAGTGGAAGGTTTACCCTCTCCGATTTGTCTACTTTTGGATTCCTTTTTATTCTTTTTGACATGACCCTAGTAGTCTTTGGCAGATTCCAGACTTTCTGTTCTGACAGAGTATTCTAGGCTCATTTTGTACAATTTCCTGTCCCAAACATAAAATCAGCCATTTATTTATGGGGCCCTGGTTCCTTTTATAAGAAGTGTTTTTAAGAAGTCACAACCGGCCGGGCGCGGTGGCTCAAGTCTGTAATCCCAGCACTTTGGGAGGCCGAGACGGGCGGATCACGAGGTCAGGAGATCGAGACCATCCTGGCTAGCACAGTGAAACCCCGTCTCTACTAAAAAATACAAAAAACTAGCGGGCCGAGGTGGCGGGTGCCTGTAGTCCCAGCTACTCAGGAGGCTGAGGCAGGAGAATGGAGTAAACCCGGGAGGCGGAGCTTGCAGTGAGCTGAGATCTGGCCCCTGCACTCCAGCCCCGGCGACAGAACGAGACTCCATCTCAAAAAAAAAAAAAAAAAAAAAAGAAGAAGTCACAACCAGGATAGTAGGAACTCTCATTGCCATTGCTTATAGCCTTAACAGAGCTGGTGAAATACAAATTTTTTAGAAGGAGAAAAAAAATCCTGATTGTATACTGATATTTCCAATTGAATTAAAAGATTATAGTTTTTCTCACTATCTTTGATTTTATATTTGTTTCTTTTATAATCTGAGAAAAATCTTAATTCGTAATGATTAATGATACTAAGATTCTCACTGATATATGTGTGTGTATAATCATTTCAGGTTATATACGTATATTAGTTTTAGACTAACAATGCCAATATTAATAACAGTATAACTACTGAAAAACTCTAAGACATAACTTCTTAAAGTTATAACATAACAAACTCTTAAGACAACTTTGAAAAACAGTTTATAGTTATTTTGTTTGTAGGTTATATTGGGTCTAATGTCAAATGACCCTATTTTAAAGTTCCTGAAAATATTCGCTCCTTTATATGTTTAACCTTCCAGCTTTGTATACACAGATAAATTTGTTTCATTTTGCTTTTGGTTCTTAGAGATTTTTTTTCATTTTGATTTAATTTTGTGATTATAGTTATAGAAAACATACTTGTGGTTCCAAAGTCAAATAGATTTGATTGATAATACTTTATAACTTTGTTGTATGTCTGTCTTCCTAGAGGCTATTGAACTGTAATTTTTTTTCGTGCAATATCTTTGTGAGGTTTTAGTATTATGATTATTTGGCCTCAAGATGTAGAACAGAGTGCTATCTCCTTTTTCTGTTTTCTGAAAACATTTGTGAAAGAATATCTGCCTTAATTGTTGGTAGAATTTACCAGTAAAGCCATCTGGGCCTTCTCTGTGGGCAGTTTGTTTCTACACATTCAGTTTCTTTAATATCCATGGGATGATTTTTACTTCTGTTTTTTCTTTTTTTTTTTTTTTTTTTTTTGAGACAGAGTCTGGTTCTGTCGCCCAGGCTGGAGTGCAGTGGCCGGATCTCCGCTCACTGCAAGCTCCGCCTCTCGGGTTTATGCCATTCTCCTGCCTCAGCCTCCGGAGTAGCTGGGACTACAGGCGCCCGCCACCTCGCCCAGCTAGTTTTTTATATTTTTTAGTAGAGACGGGGTTTCACCGTGTTAGCCAGGATGGTCTCATCTCCAGACCTCGTGATCTGCCCATCTCGGCCTCCCAAAGTGCTGGGACTACAGGCTTGAGCCACCGCGCCCGGCCTTCTGTTTTTTCTTGTGTGAATTTTGGCAATTTTTGTTTTAAGGAATTTGTCTATCTCGTTGAAATTGCCAAAATTATTGGCATAGAATTGTATTATCTTTTTAATTAAAGCCTTAAAAAATCTGTGGTCCAGTCTGTACTTTGGTAGTATATTTTTTTGAAAACTTGGTAGGGGTTTATAAACTGTATGAATCTTTTGAAAGAATCAATTTTTGAGTTTATTGATACTCTCTATTGTAATCTACTTTATATTGTGGATTTTGTGCTTATTTTTATTATTTCTTCTTACTTTGGTCTTCATTTGCTCCTCTTTTTCCAGCTTCCTAAAGTGGGAGCCTGAATCATTTTTCTAACATAAGCATTTAACACTATAAATTGTCCTCTAAATACTGCTTTTGTTGCAGCTCACAGAATCTGATACGTGTGTTTCCATTGTCACTCATTTCAGCGTATTTCCAATGTGTTTTTGCATGGGTTATTTAGAAGTATGTTTAATTTCCAAATATTTAGTGATTCTGGTTACAAGTTTGCAATTTTAATAATGTGTGGACACTGACCATCGTACATTCTCCGTATAATTCAGTTTTTAAAATATTTACGGATACTTGTTTATGACCCAGCATCTGGTTCATTTTGATGGCCTTTCCATACGCAGTTGTTAATGAAGAGTCTGACTCTTGCCAAAATCCTATGTGTGGGCCCTCAGGCTCCACCAAGTCATTCCTGGCAGGTCACACAGGGGAAAGCTGGCCTCCCCGCAGCAGACTTGGTGCACATCTAGTGCATTACAGTCTCTAAAGGGAGCTGCAGTTCAGGACTCAGGCCTCCTGGACCAGCTATGCTGTTACGCGTGTTTACATTCCTAACCCAGGCATCTCCATTAGGAGGCCTCTTTATCAGGTGCCTCTGCCAAGAGGACATCCTAATCTAGGGGAGAGGGGAAACCTTGAAGACACTTTTTTTCCCACTCTTAGTACTCCGTAGTTTTAATTTTTTTCTTTATTTCTTTTTTCTTTCTTTTCTTTTCTTTTTTAAAACAATTTTTGGAGACAGGGTATTGCTCTGTCACCCAGACTGGAGTGTAGTGGTGTTATCATAGCTCATTTCAGCCTTGAACTCCTGGGCAGTTCAGGCAATCCTCCTGTCTCAGCCTCCCAAGTAGCTAGGACTACAGGTTTGCACCACAATGCCTGGCTGAAGTTTTATTATTATTTTGTAGAGACAGATTCTTACTATGTTGCCCAGGCTGGTCTCAAACTTCTGGCCTCAAGCAATCCTCCTGCCTCGGTCTTCCAAAGTGCTGGGGTTGCTTACAGGCATGAGCCACCATGCTTGGCCAGTACTCACTACTTTTTCACTCTTAGCCCTTCCCTTGTCTTCTTGTCCTCTGGTTCCGGTCCATAAAATGAATGACAGGAGCCTTTTGTTCTGCATTCCCTTAGCAGTGAGATGACTCACTTCTGCACTGATCCACATTTGCACTGACCTGCCTGACCCTCTCTGACCCTCTCCAGGTGCTATTTCATGGTTGGGGTTGGGGGAGTGAAACAGTGGAGTACTCAGCGCTTTCTCTGGGTTAGCCTCTTACATTAAGTGATTACTAAGTGATTAAAGTCTGGTTGTGTTAATCACTTATTCCAACACCTTGCAGCTCAGTTCTCTTCAGCCCACCTTAGCTTTTGGTAAGTGGATGTGGTATTCTATTAATAGATATTTATCAGCTTGGCCAAGGTACTTGATATAGTGGTATATAAATCCTCTATATTGTTATTGATTTTATTGTCTACTCATTCTATCAGTTACTGAGCAAAAGATCTTAAAATTCCCAACTCTGATTGTGGGTTTGTCTCTTTCTTCCTTTAGTTCTGTCAATTTTTGCTTCACACATTTTGAAGCTTCATTGTTAAATCTCTACATTTGGATTGCTGTCTTCTTGATGAGTTGATCCTCCTTATTGCTAGTATTTCTCTTTATCTTGAAGTCTATTTTGTCTTATACTAATATAGGCATACAAGCTTTCTTGTGATTAGTGTTTGTATGGTGTATCTTCCCATTTTACTTTCAGCCCATCTTTATATTTAAAATGTGCTTCTTGTAAAGAGCATATAGTTGGAACTTGAGTTTTTATCTTAATACTGTATTTTTATTGGAATGGTTGCACTATTATTGATACAATGTAGTTTAAGCTCTGCCAGAGATGGGAGCATCCATATGTGGCTCTTAAGAAGAGCTTAGGGCCACATGTGGTGGCTCATACCTATAATCCTAGCACTTTGGGAGGCTGAGGCAGGAGGACTGCTTGAGACCAGGAGTTCAAGACCAGCCTGGACAATGTAGCAAAACCCCCTCTCAACAAAAAAAAGTAAAAATTAGCTGGGTATGATGGCACATGCCTGCAGTCCTAGCTACTTCGAAGGCTGAGGTAGGAGGATTACTTGAGCCTAGGAGTTCAGGGTTACAGTAAGCTATGATCATGCCACTGCACCCCAGCTTGGGTGAGAGAGTGAGGCCCTGTCTCAAAAAAAAAAATTTTTTTTAAATAAAGAGCTTGGCACTTTTTTGGAATTTAGGTCTTTTAAATTTGTGCCCTCAGCTCTCTGATGAATTTAAAAGAAATTAATGATTTTTCATCTTATCTAAATCTATATGTTGAAGAAGTCGAATTTTCAATTAAAAATGTATTCAGTACCTATATCAATGATTCTCTGCAGGGGCAGTTATTCTCCCTAGAGGGTGTTTTGGAAATACATCTAGGTCCTGTTGAATGTTAAAGTAACAGGGTTGAGGGTAAAGACTTCTAGCTTTTTTGTTTGAGACGGAGTCTCGCTCTGTCGCCCAGGCTGGAGTGCAGTGGCGTGATCTTAGCTCACTGCAAGCTCCACCTCCTGGGTTCATGCCATTCCCCTGCGTCAGCCTTCCGGGTAGCTGGGACTACAGGCGTATGCCACCACGCCTGGCTAATTTTTTGTATTTTTAGTAGAGACGGGGGTTTCACTGTGTTAGCCAGGATGGTCTCGATCTCCTGACCTCGTGATCCCCCCGCCTAGGCCTCCCAAAGTGCTGGGATTACAGGCGTGAGCCACTGCGCCCGGCCGACTTCTAGCTTTTGAAGGAGTGAGGTCTCGGATCTAGGTTAGAGATTACCCAACTTTTTCTGTAAAGAGCTAGACATTTCATATGACTTTGTGGGCCACATGGTCTCTGTTGCAACTCTTCAGCTCTGCTGCTGTAGTGTGAAAGTAGCCAAAGGCACTACATAACTGAATCAGTATGGACGTATTCCAATAAAACTTTATTTACAAAACTAGTTGGTAGACAGTAGTTTACCAACTTATGATTTAGCTGTCCATCAGTGCATAACAAAAAATTGTCTGTGATTTGCAAAATTGAGAACCATACCTGGAAAAAGTGTGTTTATAATTATCCGGGTCTGGAATATCTTACATAATGCTTTTGTGCATGACTTTTTCAATTTGCTGAATTTATCTACTTTCCTATTATTGGATGGTTTTACTATTAGCTGTATCTTCCAGGAATGCAACCATGATTTGGTTGAGAAAAAGGCTGTACTTTGCTTAAGAAATTTACTGAGTTCTTTTTTTAACCATTTCAAAAAGTTACAGTATTGATGGCAACGCTAGCTGTGATATTTGTCTTGCCCATGGCAAATACGTAGAGAAACCTCCATTTATAGATAATGCATTTCTACTTATTCTATACATACACATGAACACATACATTTAGCCTTTATTTCAAAACGTCAAATATAAAATGTGTCAACAATACTTAGTTACATATTGTCATTTTATAAGTCTAAATTTCTTCATTATAAGTAATTGTAAGCATAAGCATTTAACTATTTGTGCCTTCTAATGTAGTTGTGTACGATCATAAATATATTGAAATACTAAGTTGTTCATTATCTCCATTTTTGACATCTATAGATGTGTTGTTATTACCTATGAGTTTCATTTCAGAAGTGGTAGAGAGGTTATTATATTTTCTGTTTGTATATAGGAAGCATTGAGTTTGATCAAGGTAAGAACCACAACATATATCTCTCCGCCTTAGTGTGTGTTTTGGGGGTGGGAGAAACAGGAAGAAAAGAACAACAAAGATAATTCCAACTGAATCATTTGTTACTTTGCAAAACACCTGGTCTCATGGTTCTGCTTTCTCCTCCCTAGCTCTGCATTCTCCAGACTCTGTGCTTTCCTAAGATAGGAACCCAGAAGAGGACTGATCATTTCTTGCAGCTCTAAAAACCATGGCTCGGGTAAATTGGAGTTTCTTTGTGCTCTCTTCATTTACTTTTTTACAGAGTATGTGTGTGTATTCCTCACTCCTGAAGCTTCATTCCTAACTGACCTCACTCAGGAATATGCTCCTCAGTTTGTCCCATTCTGATAAGTGATAGTGTCTTCCCTAAGTGTGTCTTTCTAATCTAACCTTTAGTCACATACTTACTCAACAATCCGTTCAGCATCTTTGACTAGGAACATTGATCTAACAAAAGCAGAGTTCCCTGATTTCATAAGGTTGAGGAGGTTGTTAAATGGCACGACACATGAAAACCTTTTGAACTTCTCTTGAGATCTAAATTCCCAGGTAGACAAGACAGGAGTTGGTCTTGACTGGGCTCACTCTTGATATGTGGCAAGAGCTCATGCTTTATGAGTTTTTTTTTTTTTTTTTTTTTTTTTTTTTTTGAGACGGAGTCTCGCTCTGTCACCCAGGCTGGAGTGCAGTGGCCAGATCTCAGCTCACTGCAAGCTCCGCCTCCCGGGTTCACGCCATTCTCCTGCCTCAGCCTCCCGAGTAGCTGGGACTACAGGCGCCGCCCCTCGCCCGGCTAGTTTTTTTTTTTTTTGTATTTTAGTAGAGACGGGGTTTCACCGTGTTAGCCAGGATGGTCTCGATCTGCTGCCCTCATGATCCGCCCGCCTTGGCCTCCCAAAGTGCTGGGATTATAGGCATGAGCCACCGCACCCGGCCGGAAGCTA
>NW_016825868.1:125421-134039 GCF_001698545.2 Rhinopithecus bieti | reverse complement strand
TTTACAGGAAAATTTTCCCAGTTATTTTGTTTATTCCTTACATAGTGAAGAAAGAAACTTACATTTATTTTGAATGTATGATACACAATATATATATTGTATAGAATGCTTGTGTATGCTATTTCTTTTAATTGGGACATAGCATTTACTTTATTCCCAGACTTATCTGTAAAGTAAGATGTTCTATATGCAGAAAATACGTATAGCAGGTCAGGAGCAGTGGCTCACACCTATAATCCCAGCACTTTGGGAGGCCTAAGCAGGAGGGTCCCTTAAGGCCAGAATTCAAGACTAGCCTGGGCAAAGTAACAAGACCCCTGTCCCTACAAAAAAAATTTGAAAATTATCAGGGCACAGTGGTATGTACTGTGGTCTCAACTACTCAGGAGACTGAGACAGGATCACTTAAGCCCAGGAGTTCGAGGCTGCAGTGAGCTATGATGGCGCCACTGCACTCCAGCCTGGGTGACAGAGTGAGACCCTGTCTCCAAAACAACAATAACAACAACAAAACTATAGCGATAGGAATAATCAGGAACATACTTGTACTTTTCAGCCCGTGTGCTGTGTTGCTTCCTTTGTGGAGGGGTCCCCTTCATCTCCCTCTCCATTGAAAAAGTATTTTTTTTTGGCCGGCCACGGTGGCTCACGCCTGTAATCCTAGCACTTTGGGTGGCCGAGGCGGGTGAATCACAAAGTCAGGAGTTCGAGACTAGCCTAACCAAGATGATGAAACCTCGTCTCTACTAAAAATACAAAAATTAGCTGGGTGCAGTGGCAGGTGCCTGTAATCCCAGCTACTCAGGAGGCTGAGGCAGGAGAATTGCTTGAATCTGGGAGGTGGAGGTTGCAGTGAGCCAGGATTGTGCCACTGCACTCTAGCCTGGGTGACAGAGCAAGACTCCATCTCAAAAAAAAAAAAAAAAAAAAAAAAGAAAAAGCATTTTTTTAATTTCCAAAACTAACATTTTGTTTGTTGTTTCAGAAATTAGTGATGTTCAGGGATGTTGCCATTGACTTTTCTCAGGAAGAGTGGGAATGCCTGGACTCCGCTCAGAGAGATTTGTATAGAGATGTGATGTTGGAGAACTACAGCAACTTGGTATCACTAGGTAAGGAATCTGGCCTTCATGTTTCAGGATCTACCTTTGGAATGGCTGCTTTCTCTGCTGTTATTTCCAGGTTCTTTTTTAAGTAATTAACTGAATTTCTTATTCTTTTCAAAGGAGGAGTTTGAAATTACTGGAAGTAGACATGGTTTCTCAGGGCACCTTTATCTTTTCCATTCTTCAGAAAGCCTTACTACTGCCTTCTGATACCATCTTTCTGCCATCTTCCTTGATGATCGAAGGGCTAGATTTGAAGTTTGGGATACTTGGAATATTGGCAGATAAAACAGCTTATACATGGTTACAGTTTAGATCTGCTAAATGAGCTCTAAATAATTAACAGGCCCAGTCACAGATTAAAAAAATAGATGCGGAGATGTATGTTTTTTCTGATAAAAGAGTTTGCATCATTTGTATAGTGATAGAGTGGATCAGTGCATTTCACCAACAACTCAAACACAACCCATTAATTAGAACAAACACATTGTCTTATATGTTCTTGGTAGTTGAATATTACATATTAAGAACTTTGGGCTGGGCGTGATGGCTCATGCCTATAATCCTAGCACTTCAGGAGGCCAAGGTGGGTAGATCACAAGGTCAGGAGTTCAAGACCAGCCTGGCCAACATAGCGAAACCCCATCTCTACTAAAAATACAGAAATTTAGCTGGGCGTGCTGGTGTGTGCTTGTAATCCCAGTTACTCGGGAGACTGAGGGAGGAGAATCACTTGAACCCGTGATGGAGGTTGCAGTGAGCTGAGATCATGTCACTGTCCTGTAGCTTGAGTGACAGAGCGAGACTCCATCTCAAAAAAAAAAAAAAGAACTTTGCATTGGACATTGAATGTGACTATGCTAGAATCATCTTTTACTGGAAAATAGTTGAGGGGAAACTTGTGATTGTCTAAGAAACTTTGTTGTTTTCTTCTGTAGTATTCTTAAATGAAACAAAATCCATATCAATTACAACTTTAATAAGTGATTTTCCAACCTAGATGATCACTTTATTCCTTGTGGTGGAATAAACTGTTTCATGACTCTTCCTTCCTTTCTCCTCTGAAGCATTTAGGAAGTTATTGATTAATACGTGTCCCTAGAGGACCCAAGTTGTGTGGGAAAAAAAAAAACCTGTGACTTGAGGAGAAAAGCAAGGGTTTTTCAGCATGATCTTCCTAAAGACTCTTACCTAATTTCTACTACCTCCTTTCCCATTGGTCTTTTATCATAATTCTTCCCACTTTCAAAAGAGGGAATGGTTGGCCAGGCGCAGTGGCTCCCGTCTATAATCCCAGCACTTTGGGAGGCCAAGGCGGGCAGATCACCTGAGGTCGGGAGTTCAAGACTGGCCTGACCAACATGGAGAAACCCCATCTCTAGTAAAAATACAAAAACTTAGCCGGCCATGGTGGCACATGCCTGTTAATCCCAGCTACTCAGGGGGCTGAGGCAGGAGAATCCCTTGAACCTGGGAGGTGGAGGTTGTGGTAAGCCGAAATCATACCATTGCACTCCAGCCTGGGCCATAAGAGCAAAACACAGTCTCAAATAAATAAATAAAACAAAACAAAAGAGGGAATGGTTCTTCCTCTTCCCCAATGACAACACTTTTATGTCAACTTGGGAGTCAATTCCTTTCCAGATTGTTTCTTTGAATTTAGACTTACTGTCTTTATTCTTTTTTTTTTTTTTTGAGACGGAGTCTTGCTCTGTCGCCCAGGCTGGAGTGCAGTGGCCGGATCTCAGCTCACTGCAAGCTCCGCCTCCCGGGTTCACGCTATTCTCCTGCCTCAGCCTCCGGAGTAGCTGGGACTACAGGCGCCCGCCACCTCGCCCGGCTAGTTTTTTTGTATTTTTTAGTAGAGACGGGGTTTCACCGTGTTAGCCAGGATGGTCTCGATCTCCTGACCTCGTGATCCGCCCGTCTCGGCCTCCCAAAGTGCTGGGATTACAAAGGCTTGAGCCACCGCGCCCGGCCTGTCTTTATTCTTTCAATATATTGTTCATTTATCCAAAATATATCTATTGAAGGCTTATTCTCTGCCAAGGACTGTAGTAGCCATTGGGGAAATAATGGTCTAGTAAAGGTTCTTACTCTGCTGAAACACTTCCTTGTGGGAGAAATACAAAATACATGAGGAAACAAAATTCTATGTATATGTGTATGTATGTATATACATATGTATACATGTATTTAATAAATATCAATATAACAACAGGTAGTGATAAGCAGTACAAATAAAGGTAAAGAAAGGTAGGCAAGTAAAGAATAATGAGGGGTTGGAATGGCCTATTTTAGATTGGTAGATTTTGGAAAATCCTCTCTGAAGAGGTCATATTTGAACAAAAACTTGACTAAAGGGCATGAGTCAAGCCAGTATCTGAGAGAACAGTGTAAAGGCATTGGAGTGGGTATTAACTTCGTAGGAGGAACAGAGAAACATTATGTCCAGAGAAAAGTGAATACTAGAATAATAAAGATGGTTAGGCGATGGAAAAAAAAGGACTGAAATTTTATTCTCTAAGGTGGTGCTTTCTGAATCCCATTTAAAGCAACTGCAAATCTCCAGAGGAAAGTAAGAGGCCTTTAGAATTCTCATAAGTTAAGATCAACAAAAGGTGAGCTCATAAAGGTCATCAAACCCACAGGGAAATGGGTCACAGATGAGTGATAGGTAATCTGAAGAAACAACATATTACATGGCAAAAATCTTTACATAGTAGGATGATTAGATGCAGCTATAAGCTCTTGGTGATAGTTTAAAGAAATAAAGAAATTAAACCACAAAAATGATGACTAATAGATTTTCATAAAGGGACAGATTTGAAAGGAAACCAAATAATTTCTAAAGGTTCTATTTAGTTCTTTTTAAAAATAATCATTAAAAGATTGACAAATTTGGCTACATGAAAATTACTCTCTTCATCAAAAGACGTTATAAAGACAGTAAAAGACAAGCCATGAATTGGGTGGAGATACTTGCACTGCATATTAGACAACAATGAAATTAGTATCAGAATAGAAAAAGCTTTTACAGATTGATAAGAACAAGATAAATAACAATACTGAAAAATTTGGTAAAAGGTATCTATTGGCAGTTCAAAGGGAAAAAAATGCAAATTAGGCTGGGCGTGCTGGCTCATGCCTATAATTCCAGCACTTTGGGAGGCTGAGGCGGGTGGATCACTTGAGGCCAGTTGGAGACCAGCCTGGCCAACATGGGAAAGCCCCGTCTCTACTAAAATTACAAAAATTAGCTGGGCATGGTGGCAGGTGCTTACAATCCCAGCTACTCAGGAGGCTAAGGCAGGAGAATCACTTGAACCTAGGAGGTAGAGGTTGCAGTGACCTGAGATTATGCCACTGCACTCCAGCCTGGGTGACAGAGGGAGACTATCTCAAAAAAAAAAAAAAAAAAAACAAAACCACAATGATATAATTATTGCACATGCTGTAAATTGGCAAAAATTAAGATGCTTGACAGTACCAGGCATTCTCAAGATTTGGAGGCAGAAGTGTACTATATCTTGATATTCACAATAGCCACAAAGTGGCAACAACCCAAATGTCCATCAACGAATGGATGAATAAAATTTGCTATTTTCTTACAATGAAATATTATTCAGCAATAAAAAGGAATGAAGTTCTGATCCATGCTTTAACACAGATGAACCTTGGAAACATGCTATAAAGAAATACCTGAGGCTGGTTAATTTATAATGAAGAGAGATTTACTTAGCTCATGCTTCTGGAGACTGTACGAGCGTAGCACTAGCATCTGCTTGGCTTCCGGTGAGGCCCAGGAAGCTTTCAGTCATGGTGGAAGGGAAGGGGAGTCGGTGCATTACATGGCAAGACAGAGGAGGAAGTTCCAGGCTCTTTTAAACAACCAGATCTCGCGCGAACTCATAGCGTAAGAACTCACAACAGAGTCTTACTCTGTCACCCAGGCTAGAGTGCAATGGCCCAGTCTCTGCTTACTGCAACCTCCTTCTCCTAGGCTCAAGTAATTCTCCTGCCTTAGCTTCCCGAGCAGCTGGGATTACAGGTACCTGCCACCACACCCAGCTAATTTTTGTATTTTCAATAGAGATGGTATTTCAACATGTTGGCCAGACTGGTCTCAAACTCCTCACCTCATGATCCG
Organism: Rhinopithecus bieti; assembly: GCF_001698545.2. Classification (NCBI taxonomy): domain Eukaryota; kingdom Metazoa; phylum Chordata; class Mammalia; order Primates; family Cercopithecidae; genus Rhinopithecus; species Rhinopithecus bieti. The sequence continues at coordinate 128,783 of NW_016825868.1, read as the reverse complement.
CCCACCTTTGCTTCCCAAAATGCTGAGACTACAGGTGTGAGCCACCACACCCGGCCAAGAACTCACTCTTTACCACAAAGATGGCACCAAGCTATTCATGAGGGATCCATCCCCATGATCCAAACACCTCCCACCAAGCCCCACCTCTGACACTGGGGATTACGTTCAACATTAGATTACATCAACATGAGATTTGGAGAAAAAAACATCCAAACTATATCCCATGCCAAGTGAAAGAAGCTAGATACAAACACTGCATATTATATGATTGTATTTATATGAAGTGTCCTCAATAAGCAAATCTATACTGACAGAAAGTAGGTTACTAGTTACCCAGCACTGGGGATGGGGAAGAGGTAGAACGGATGGAGAATGGGGAGTGGGGAAATGAGAAGTAACTGCTAATGAGCACAGACAGCATTTCTTTTGGGGGTGAAAAATGTTTAAAAATTAGATTGTTGTGATTGTTGCACACTCAGTGGGTATACTAAAAGCCATTGAATTGTGCAGAAATAATATGGAAATGGTTGCCAAACTTGTGTGTACTTTAGAAATAGCTATGGTCTTTTAAAAAATTTCACAGCCCAAGCCACACCCCAGACTAATTAAATAATAATCTCTAGGCATGGTACACAAGTATCATTGTTTTTTGAAATTCTCTAGGTTTTTCAAATGTTTAGCCATGTTTAATAACCACTGCACTGTGGTATTATCTGAGAACTTTTTTAATTGAATGTTCACTCCATTTAATTTATTACCAATATTCTTGGATTTATTGATCCCCTATTTTATGCTTTTCATTTCCTCTTTTTATCTTATGGGCTTAAAAAAATTTCTCCCTCCTTAATCAGGGTGGACACAATCCTGTTTTGGTTTTTTTGCAACTCCATTTCCCCCTTGTTTTGTTTGGAAAACATACAATATTTATATATTTTGAAAGTTATCTTTAAATTTTATCATGTGTACTTAATTCCTTTTAATACCCATGATATTTTGTAGTTTTTATTCATTGTAATTGCATCTGAAAAATTATATATTCAATGGACATTATATATTTCGATGGATACTAAAATGCATTTATTCAGTCTATATACAATATTTGGTTTGCATATTGCTTTGCAATAAACTTGCTCTATCTCCACCTCTGGGATTTCAAGGCCAGCAAGTTGAAAAACATACATATCAATAATAGTATCTACCGTGAAATAAATTGGTAACCATTGTGGCAATTAGTTGAGGTTCTAAGGAGAGATAATTGACAACTCTATGTCAAATATATATTTTATTGTCACAGAATTCTTATCAGAAGTATACCAGCAAAGTATACCTATTATAAACTTTATCAATAGTGGCTACTATGACTTAGAAATATCGTTGTTGAGGCCAGGCACAGTGGCTCACGCCTCTAATCCCGGCACTTTGGGAGGCTGAGGCAGGCAGATCACGAGGTCAAGAGATCAAGACCATCCTGGCCAACATGATGAAACCCCATCTCTACTAAATACACAAAAATTAGTTGGGTGTGGTGGTGCATGCCTGTAATCCCAGCTACTTAGGAGACTGAAGCAGGAGAATAGCTTGAACCTGGGAGGCAGAGGTTGCAGTGAGCTGAGATTGCGCCACTGCACTCCAGTCTGGCGACAGAGCAAGACTGTGTCTCAAAAATAAAAATAAAAAAAAAAAGGAAAGAAATATCTTTGTTGATTTGTAGATGAAAAACAGGAGAGCATTTCTGCCATTGCCGGTGAATTTAAATATTTTGGGGGTATTTCTGCCTGTTTTGGTACTTCAGTTATCATTATTGTTTGTGTTACTTGACAAATACATATGTAATTTAGCGAAGTCTAAAATTCATGTCTAACTTTCCTTAAGATAATGTAAAGGATATTGGAATGCTTTAACTTTGATCTATTTCTCCAGTCTGGTACTGTTATCTGATATTTTAGTTCTGTTCTTTTTTTAACCTACAAAATGGGCGTTATTTTTGTTTCATAATGACAATGTTTGCTTGTGGATTGTTGACGTAATTATTTTTTATTTGTATGCTATTCCTCTTTCATTATACCTTCCTTCTGGGATATTTTATTTATTATGAAATATATTAGGGAAGGCTTACTGGTTTTGTTTTGTTTTGATATGGAGTCTTGCTCTTGTTGCCCAGGCTGTAGTGCAGTGGCGTGATCTCAGCTCACTGCAACCTCCGCTTCCTGGGTTCAAGCAATTCTCCTACCTCAGCCTCCCCACTAGCTGGGATTACAGGCGCCCGCCACCACACCCAGCTAATTTTTTTATTTTTGGTAGAGAGTGGGTTTCACTATGTTGACCAGGCTGGTCTCAAATTCCTGACCTCAGGTGATCCACCCACCTCCACCTCCCAAAGTGCTGGGATTACAGGTGTGAGCCACCACCCCTGGACTGTCTTATTGTTAATAAATGCTATAAGTGTTTATTTTTGTTGTTGTTGCAAAATAACCTTGTTTCACTGTCATTCTTGCCTGATGATTTAACTAGGTATAAAATTCTATACTGACAATTATTTTTTTCTCAGCACTCTGAAGATATTATTCCACTGTCTTCTGGCTTCTATTGTTGCTCTTGAGAAGTCTGCCATCTGTTTCATTGTTATTCCTTTTGTAAGTAATCTGTATTTTCTCTGGCTGCTTTTAAGATTTTTTTCTTTAAGATTTAAACGTAATTGGTTATATTGTTTCACTTCTAGATGTTTGACATTCTCCCTCTCCCAGGTCTTTTGTTTTTAACTGGTCCCTTTCTCGTGGTTTTTATCTTATACTTTCATATATTTCCAGCACTTATGTGTCATACAATCCCAATTTCTGGGAAACAGATCTAATTTTGCTGTTTCTTGTATCCATGGGGACTCTTGTGTAATGATGAATCATCCATAGCACTTTTTTTCTCTTTTTCTTTGAGAGTCCAGGCCAAGACTGAGAAGTCCCTTGTCATTTTCCTTTAAGGTTTGATGGATTTGCTTTTCTTTCTCTGAACTTTATGCCTTGAATATTTCCAATTTTGTAAAGAGGTTAATTTGTAATCCCTGCTCTTTTGTTGAGGAAAGGTCTTGTCTGTTGAATTTTTTCAGACCATTAAGATACAAACATTTAGGTAATTAAAATCAACAAATATCCCAAGGGTAACTGTAACTTGAGAGCATATTTACCCCCTCTGCTTTCTGGTTCCTACTTCATTGTAGCACCCTTGGATCTTCTTTACTTTCTTTTATGCTTCACATACTTTTAAAAGGACATTTGTCGGCCGGGCGCGGTGGCTCAAGCCTGTAATCCCAGCACTTTGGGAGGCCGAGACGGGCGGATCACGAGGTCAGGAGATCAAGACCATCCTGG
>NW_016825868.1:114206-124852 GCF_001698545.2 Rhinopithecus bieti | reverse complement strand
GCCTGTAGTCCCAGCTACGTGGGAGGCGGAGGCAGGAGAATGGCGTAAACCTGGGAGGCGGAGCTTGCAGTGAGCTGAGATCCAGCCACCGCACTCCAGCCTGGGCGACAGAGCCAGACTCCGTCTCAAAAAATAAATAAATAAATAAAAATAAATAAATAAATAAAAAATAAAAGGACATTTGTCATATTTTTCCAGTATTTATTGGTGTTTTTTAAGAAATCTGATGCACCATTTACATATTAACAATATTGAATCCTTCTATTGTTGAACATGCTAAATCTGCTTTTCTTTTTATGTTCTCTGTAAAGTTTTATGGTTTTTTCTGTTTTTGTTCTGTTTTGTTTTGTTTTGAGACAGAGTCTCTCTGTGTCACCCAGGCTGGAGTGTAGTGGCACGATCTCAGCTCACTGCAACCTCCAACTCCCCAGTTCAAGCGATTCTCCTACCTCAATCTCCCAGGTAGCTGGGACTACGGGCACCCACCACCACACCCAGATAATTTTTGTATTTTTAGTAGAGACAGGGTTTCACTATGTTGGCCAGGCTGGTCTTGAACTCCTGACCTTGTGATCTGCCCACCTCGCCCTCCCAAAGTGCTGGGATTAGTTTCATGGTTTTTTTCTTAAAAGATCTTGCACATTTCTTAAGCAATTTCTCAGTACATTTTGTTTATATTATGAATAGGAATATTTTGTTCTGTAACATTTTCTTTTTTCTTTTTTTTTTTTGAGACAGAGTCTTGCTCTGCCGCCCAGGCTGGAGTGCAGTGACCTGCTCTCAGCTCACTGCAAGCTCTGCCTCCCGGGTTCAAGCCATTCTCCTGTCTCAGCCTCCCGAGTAGCTGGGACTACAGGCGCCCGCCTCGTTGCCCGGCTAGTTTTTTGTATTTTTTAGTAGAGACGGGGTTTCACCATATTAGCCAGGATGGTCTCGATCTCCTGACCTCGTGATCCGCCCGTCTCGGCCTCCCAAAGTGCTGGGATTACAGGCTTGAGCCACCGCGCCCGGCCTTGTTCTGTAACATTTTCTAAATGGCTAATACTGATGTATATTATGTATGAGAAAGTATTGATTTCTATAAATTGAAAATCTCATGGAAATATCTAATAGTTTTTCAGTGGATAATAGTGGATTTCTAGGTAGACAGTTTTGCTCTCTACATGCAATATGTGGTCTCTTCCTTTTCTGTTTGTACTTTTAAAAAAAAGGCAACTGTATTCAGCAGGACCCTCTAGCGGAATTTGAAAACAAATCATTCTTTTCTCAAACTTTATTGGCAGTGTTTCTAGTGTTTATTAAATACATTTCTATAGGCATCTGGTAAATACTCTTAACTAGGTTTTACCTAATTCTAGTTTTAGAGAACTTTTAATAAAGGGTCTTAGAATATGTTTAAAACATTTTTGCATTTCTTGAAATAATGCTATTTTATTCTTTAAGCTCTTTATGTGGGAAAATGGACTCTGATGTTTAATTATTCCTGCATTTGTGGGATAAAGTTTATATGATCATGAAGTGTTATCCCTTAAATACACAGCTAGATTCTATGTTGCTAATATTTTCTTTTAAAATTTTACCTTTGTTCACGAGATTGGCTTCGTTTTCCTGAGGTCATTTTTCAATGTTGTTATATGAGTTAATTTAACTTTGTAAAATGACTCGGGTAGATTACCATATTTTTATATGTTCAACAACAGCTATGTATGATTACAATTATATATCCGTTTTTCTTTTTGAGACAGGGTCTCACTCTGTCACTTAGGCTGGAGTGCAGTGGCCCAATCACAGCTCACTGCAGCCTCCACCTCCCTAAGCCCAGATGATCCTAGTTGAGACTACAGGCACGTGCCACCACACCTGGCTAATTTTTATAGTTTTTGTAGAGATGAGGTTTTGCCACATTGCCCAGACTGGTCTCGAACTCCTGGGCTCAGGCAATCCACCTGCCTTGGCCTCTCGAAGTGCTGGGATTACTGGTATAAGCCACCACACCTGGCCTATATATACTTTAATGTTTGGATAATATTGCCAGTAAACCTACCAGTCACTGGAATCTGTTGCCTTGAATATTAGATACAACAGGTACAATGACCAGCAGATACAAATGATCATCAGTTGTAGGTATCTATTGCCTTTTAGGAGCACAGACACTGAGCTCAAATTTAAACTTTTTATGTAGTTATTGCTGTATATCAGTTATTTTATCTTCATGGGTTATTTTCATGTTTTCATCTATTTCATCCAGTTCTAATTTACTGTTGCGTTGTTAATAGGTTTTTTTCATAAACACTTTTAAAAGTTTTATTTTTAGTTGATACATGGACCACAGTGTGATGTTTTATACATAGGTACATTGTGTAATTATCAAATCAGGATAATTAGCATATCTGTCACCTCAAACACTTGTCATTTCTTTGTGGTTAGGACATTCAAGATGCTCTCTTCTAGCTATTTGCAAGCATTCAGGACATTTTGTTGACTATATAGTCACCTTATTGTGCAATATTACATCAGAACTTATTTCTCCTATCTAACTATAACTTTGTACCCATTGACCAATCTCTTCCCAGCCACCCCCTCAGCATCTGGTAACCATTACTCTACTCTCTACTTACATAAGATCAACTTTTTTAGGTTCCACATATGAGTGAGATCATGTGATATTTGTCCTGTTCTTGGCGTATTTCACTTAATATAATGTTCTCTAGCTTCATCCAAGTTGTCAAAAATAACAGGATTTTATTCATTTTTATAGGTGAATAGTATTCTATTCTGCATATATACCACATTTTTGAAAATGCATTTATCTTTTGATGGACACTGAGTTCGAGTCCATGTTATTGCTCTCATGGATAGTGCTGCAGTAAACATGGTAATGCAGATACCTCTTTGACATACTGATTTCATTTCATTTGGATATATACCCAGTAGTTAGATTGTTGGATGATACGGTAGTTCTATGTTTACTGTTTTGAGAAACCTCCATACTGTTTTCCATAATGGCTGTGCTAATTTACATTCCCACCAAAAGTGTATGAGTTCCCCTTTTTTCCACATTTTTACCAGCATTTGTTATCTTTTGTCTTTTTAATAGCTATTCTAACAGCAGTGAGGTGATATCTGATTGTAGCTTTGATTTGCATTTCCTTATAATTAGTGATGCTGAGCAATTTTTCATTTACCTGTTAGCTATTTGTATGTCTTGAAAAATGTCTATTCAAATCTTTTGACTAAATCAGATTTTTTTTTGCTGTTGACTTTCTTATATATTCTTGGTATTAACGCCTTATTAGATGCATAGTTTGTGAATATTTTCTCCCATTCTGTAGGTTGTCTATTTTTTGTTTTGAGATGGAGTCTCGCTCTGTCACCCAGGCTGGAGTGCAGTGGTGCGATCTCTGCTCACTACAGCCTCTGCCTCCCAGGTTCAAGTGATAATCCTGCCTCAGCCTCCCGAGTAGCTGGGACTACAGGCACGTGCCACCACGCCCAGCTAATTTTTTGTATTTTTAGTAGAGACAGCATTTCACTGTGTTAGCCAGGATGGTCTCAATCTCCTGACCTCGTGATCTGCCCGCCTCAGCCTCCCAAAGTGCTGGGATTATAGGCGTGAGCCACCATGCCCAGCCTGTAGGTTGTCTTTTTACTCTCATTTCCTTTTCTGTACAGAGCTTTGTACTCTGATGTAGTACATTTATCTGTTTTTGCATTTGTCAGTGCTTTTGAGGTCTTAAAAAATCCTTGCCCAGATCAGTGTCTGTTTCCCTGTGTTTTCTTCTACTAGTTTCATAGTTTCTAGTCTTACATTTAAGTCTTTAATCCGTTTTGAGTTGAGTGGTGAGATAGGGGTCTAGTCTCATTCTTTCGCAGGTGGATATTCAGTTTTCCCAGCACCATTTACCCAAGAAAGTGTTCTTTTTCCAATGTGTGTTCTTGACTTTCTTGTTGAAAATCAGTTGGCTGCAAATACTTGGATTTTTTTTTTTTCCTGAGTTCTCTATCCTATTCCATTGGTCTATGTGTCTGTTTTCGTGCCATACCATACTGTTTGGTTACTGTTGTTTTGTAGTATATTTTCAAGTCATGGAGTGTGATGCCTCCAGCTTTGTTTTTTTTGTACAAAATTGCTTTGGTGGCCTGGCACAGTGGCTCACGCCTGTAATCCCAATACTTTGGGAGGCTGAGGCAGGTGGATCACCTGAGGCCAGGAGTTTGAGACCAGCCTGGCCAACATAGCCAAAATAACACAATTAGCGGACCACTGGTTGGCACGGGTTGTTGTAATACGCAGCTTACTCTATAGGACAGCTGAAGCAGGCGATCACTTTGAACCTGGGAGGTCAGAGGTTGTTTTTAGTGAGACGAGAGTGGTGCCATGGCACTCCATGCCCTGGGCGGGACAAGAGCAAAACTCCATCTCATAAAAAAAAAAGAAAAACAAAAAAAATAAAAAAAAAATTGCTTTGGCTGTTTGGGGACTTTTGTGGTTCCATATGAATTTTAGGATTGTTCTTTGCATTTCTGTGAAAAGTGTCATTGGTGGTATTTTGATAGGGATTTCATAACATTTGTAGATTGTTTTGGATAGTATGGACATTTTAACAATGTTAATTTTTCTGATCCATGAACATGGAATATATTTCCATTTATTAGTTTCCTCTTTAATTTCTTTTGTCAGTGTTTATAGTTTTCATTGTAAAATTCTCACCTCTTTGGTTAAATTTATTCCTTGTGTTTTTTGGTGGCTTTTTTTTTTTTTTGCTATCATAAATGGGATTGATTTTCTTTTCACAGCTTCCTCTTGGTGTATGGAAATGCTACTTATTTTTGTACATTGATTTTGTCAGTCATTAGCACCTTATTTTGTTCATTTGATGAGCTCATATTTTCCTGAATGTTCTTGATGTTTATGGACACGTGATGATGTCTGCGCACGGAGCAATTTATTCAAGAGTTCACAGGCTGGACCTGGTGTCTCATGTCTGTAATCCCAGCACTTTGGGAAGTCGAGGTGGGTGGATCACCTGAGGTCAGGAGTTTGAGACCAGCCTGACCAATATGGTGAAACCCCATCTCTACTAAAAATACAAAAATTAGCCGGCCAATGGTGGTGTGTGGCTGTAGTCCCAGCTACTCAGGAGGCTGAGACAGGAGAATTGCTTGAACCCTGGAGGCAGAGGTTGCAGTGAGCCGAGATCATACCAATGCATTCCAGCCTGGGCGGCACAGAAAGACTCCATCTCAAAAAAAAAAAAAAAAAAGTTCGCAGTGTGGCTTTGTTTGTGCCCATCCTTCTTCCAAAGGCCTTCCAGACATTCTAAATAGACTTTCTGTTGTATTCCCTTGAGCCTGTAACCACTGCATCCATCTCAGCATTAGAGGGCATAAGCCCAGGCTTCCTGCTAGACTTGCAAGGGCTCCAAGGTTGTTGTGGCTCTCCACCTGGCGCTATATGGGAGTCCAGACAGGGACCTGAGCCCAGAAGACTGTCCTGGTGGCCCAGATAGGTGTGCCTTCAGCAGGTCTTTGCACAGGCAAGATAGGTCTCTAACTACAGTGAGAGGACTGGAGCTGAGACTGGGCCCCCTCAGGATTTGCTGTTGGACAGAGGCTGGCAAGCCTATCTTGTTGGCTTAGACAGGTCCACATCTCCCAGCATGTCTCTGCACAGATGGGGTAGTTCTATGACAACAAGAGGGGCTAGAGCTTAGATTGGGCCCTCTCAGGATCTGCTGTGGGACAGAGGCTTACACACACAGATGGGATAGTTCCCTGACTGCAGTGGGAAGTGCTGGAGCTGTGACTGGACCCCCTGAGGATGTGCTGTGGGATGGCAGCTGATGAGCCCATCTCAGCCTACATGGGTGTGTCTCCCACCATGTCTACCCAGAGGGAATGGTTCTCCAATTATTGCAGCAGGGCTTAAGGCAAAGACTGGGCTTCCTCAAGGTCTGCTGTGGGACAGAGGTTGGTGAGCCCATTGTGAAGACTCCAACTCCCAAACCATGAAATACGGATGAATCTTACTCTGGATCCTTGTATGAGCAGTTCTGAGCTGGCACCCCAGCTGAGGAGGCTGGAGCTAAGCCACAGAGCAACTGTGAGGTTCACTACCAGGACTATTGTCAGCAGGCATAAGAGACTTTCCACCTAGACACTAGTGTGCATGATTCCTCCTGAACCTTTTGGCAGATGGTTTTGATTGCACGCCCAAGGCCAAATGGGGCTGTGGCCAAGCCCTCTGGGGAATGGGGCCATTTTCAAGCTTGAACCTGGGATCAGCCTGGGAGATCAGCCACCTGGGTGCCAGTCTGCACTCTCAAAATGACTTTCCTAGGTCTTGGGCTTTACCCGAGTTTTACATCCTCCTACCTGAATTCCAAAGCTTCTGGAAAGAGACTTTGATCTGTGGATGGGTGCAGAATTCTTGTTGTGAGGGGATATGAGTGGGTTATCTCCTATTTCTGTCATCTTGCTGACGTCACTCCCATAATCTCTCATAAATACTTTTTAACTCCTAAATTTATGGTTTCTTTTTTCTCTCCAGTGCTTTGGATTTGTGCTCAATCTAATTTTTTTCTACACATCCCTTTTTTTGTATTATTTATGGATATTTTCAAAGAATTTTGGTATTTTGGTTTTGCTAATTATTTCTGCTGTTTCTACATTTCTGATTTACTCATTTTCTGATTTTTATCTCATATTTTGGGTTTTAGTTATGCTTTTGCTCACTTCTTCTTGAGGTGAAATCTTAATTCTCTTGTTTTAACTATAATATTTCTTGTTTTTTAATAAATGCACTTAAGACTGTAAATTTCCCTGGGTACAATTTTAGCTGATTTCATGGAATTTCACACAAAGTTTCTTTTGCTATTTAGTTCTAAATTGTTTTAAAATTTTATTTTCATTTCCGTCTATAACAAACATCATATGGAAGTGTTTTAGTTAATTCTAGGATTATACGTTTTTTCTATGTTTTTATAATTTTTAGTTTTATGCTAATGTGATAATTGAAAACATTTTATGTCAGTTTTCTCTACCTATATTATTAATTATGTTATAGTCTTCCTTGTTTTTATTTTTGGTCTGTTTATATTCTATTCTCTACTATGATTGTAATTAATTTCTTTGTATGTCTGCTAGTTTTTGTTTATTTAGGAGCTAAGTTGTTAGTTACATAATGGTCGTGACTATTTATTCTCTTGCCTGGCTCTTAGATGATGTCCCTGAGCTGATTTCACTGAGAAAACTGGAGCTAGCAGAAGAGAAGAAAGATTCCTGCTTCCTTGTCTGTTTGCCTACCTTCATCTATATTCATTCGACCTCTTTTCCTATTGACATGTAACCTTTTTGTGCCTTTACTTAAGCCCAGTACCCTCACTTGTATACTGAATTCCATTCCTTCTCATATTTTGACACTGTTGAAGCAATTGCCCTTTGTCTCCTCTAACATGAACTTGTCCATATCTTTTACAATAATTTTCATCAGCATACAAACATGCCATAATTTCCTCTATCTTAAAAGGAAAAAAAAACAAAATCTTTTGACACACATTTTCCTCTTGATATAGCTCCATTTCTTTGCTACTTTTACAGAAAATACAAAAGAATTTTCCATATTCCCTAACTCTAGCTCTTATCTCATTCTTTTGAATCTGGTTCAGTCAGAACTTGCTCCCATTATTCTGCCAAAACTATTTTTGTGAAGATTGCCAGTAATCTCCATATTGCTAATAAAGCCATTTTTAATTTAGGAAGCACCATTTAGACCGAGCACAGTGGCTCATACCTGTAATCCCAGCACTTTGGGAGGCCAAGGCAGGGGGATCACCTGAGGTCAGGAGTTCAAGACCTCAGCTTGACCAACATGGCAAAACCCTATCTCTATTAAAAATACAAAAAAAAAAAGCCAGGTGTGATGGCACACGCATGGATTCCCAGCTACTCTGGAGGCTGAGGCAAGAGAATCACTTGAATCCAGGAGGTGGAGGTTACAGTGAGCTGAGATCACACCGCTGCACTCCAGCCTGGGCGACAGAGGACTCCATTTAAAAAAAAATAAAGAGGCCGGGGGCGGTGGCTCACACCTGTAATCCCAGCACTTTGGGAGGCCAAGGTGGGCAGATAACAAGGTCAGGAGATCAAGACCATCCTGGCAAACATGGTGAAACCCTGTCTCTACTAAAAACACACACACACACACACAAATTAGCCGGGCGTGGTGGCGGGCGCCTGTAGTCCCAGCTTCTTGGGAGGCTGAGGCAGGAGAATGGCATGAACCTGGGAGGTGGCGGAGCTTGCAGTGAGCGGAGATCACACCACTGCACTCCAGCCTGGGCGACAGAGCAAGACTCCATCTCAAAAAAAAAAAAAAAAAGACTGCACCATTTCACCTCATCTCTCAGCATTTGACATAACCGATCATTCCTTCTTAAAACACTTTTTTCACATGGCTTCTGGGGTTCTGTGCTGTCTTAATTTTTCTCCTTCCTCATTGGCTACTGCTCCTTAGTCTCCATTGCTGTTTCCTTCTCATCTACCTGAAGTGACCCAGGGTTCAATCCTCAAACTTCTCTTTTTCATCCTTCCCCTTCTGTTTTGTATATAAAGGTATGCCCTGGGTGACTTCATCAAATCTTGTAGCTTTAAATGTTATTTCGTGATGACTTTCAAACTTATATCTGTAATCCAAACACCTCCCTAGTCACATGCTTGTACATATGTGTCTATTGAACTCTTCATTTGATATCTAATAGTTCAAAACCAGACTCTTCACATTCTCTCCCAGATCTGCCCCTATCACAGTCAGGAACTCTCAGTAAGTAGCACTTCCATTGTTCCAGCCTTTCAGGCAAAACATGCATAGTCTTCCTTGTCTTCTCTTTTCATGTTACATGTCCATTCCCCCAACAAATCCTCTTTAGTATACCTTCAAAATATATCCACTATCTAATGATACCTCACTTCCTCCACCCTTACCTCCATGATCATCTGGTCTGAGCAAGGTGCATTATTGTTGTAGCCACCTAATTTCTATCCATCTAGCTTCTGCACTTTCTCATTAAATATCTTTGTATTTATTAGTGTTGGCTCCCCAATTCAGAGTAAAAGTCAATTTTTTAAAAAATGGCCAAGACTGAGGTCAGATGGATTTTGTCCTGTCTCTGAACTTTAGGCCTTGAATAGGTTCCAATGTTGTAAAGTAGTTTATTTCTAACCCCTGCCCTTTTGTGGGTGAAGGGCTTGTCTCTTGAATTTTTTTCAGAACACTAAGATACAACCTTAGGCTATTGAAACCAGCAAATGTCCCAAGGGTAGGACATGAAGGCTCTAACTTCAGAGCATGTTCACCTCTCCAGTTTCCGGCTCTCACTTCATTGCTTGATCTTCTTTATTTTCTTTTTTTTTTTTTTTTTTTGACGGAGTCTCGCTCTGTCTCCCGGGCTGGAGTGCAGTGGCCGGATCTCAGCTCACTGCAAGCTCCGCCTCCCAGGTTCCCGCCATTCTCCTGCCTCAGCCTCCTGAATAGCTGGGACTACAGGCGCCCGCCACCTCGCCTGGCTAGTTTTTTGTATTTCTTTTTTAGTAGAGACGGGGTTTCACCATGTTAGCCAGGATGGTCTCAATCTCCTGACCTCGTGATCCACCCGTCTCGGCCTCCCAAAGTGCTGGGATTACAGGCTTGAGCCACCGCGCCCGGACTATTTTCTTTTAACCTTGTCTTTGAGATGGAGTCTCGCTCTGTCACCCAGGCTGGAGTGCAGTGGCGCAATCTTGGCTCATTGCAACCTCTACCTCCCAGGTTCAAGTGATTCTCCTGCCTCAGCCTCACGAGTATCTGGGACTACAGGTGCCCACCACCACGCCTGGCTAATTTGTGTGTGTGTGTATTTTTAGTAGAGACGGGGTTTCACCTGTTAGCCAAGATGGTCTCAATCTCCTGACCGCGTGGTCCGCCTGCTTCAGCCTCCCAAAGTGCTGGTATTACAGGCATGAGCCACTGTGCCCAGCCTTAATCTTGTCTATATTTTTAAAAGGGTGTTTGTCATATTTATCCACCAGTTATTGGTGTTTGTTTGGAAATCTGATATACCATTCAGATACCAAGTGTATCTACCTACTATCACAGTCATAATATACAACAGTTCTATTAACCATCCCTAAATTCCCTCATGCTTTCTCCTTTCATTGTCAACCCCTCCCCTTTCCCCATCCCCAGCCTATGAAACGTACTCACCAAATTCCATCTATATAGTTTTGCTTTTTCAAGAATGTCATATAAATAGAATCAAAATAAGGTGTTTTTCACTTAGCAAAATATATTTAAGATTTATCCATATTGTTGCATGGATCAGTAATTTTTTGTTATTGTTGAGTAATGTTGCATGAATCAATACTTTGTTTTTGTTATTGCTGAGTAATGTTCCAATATCTGGAAGTGCCAAAGTTTGTTGATTCATTCGCCTTTTGAGGGACATCTGGTAGTTCCAGTTTGGGACACTTCTGAATAAAGTGGTTATAATCTTTGACATATAGATGTTTGTGTGAGCATAAGTGTAAATATCTACTAATATGACAACTGTATCATATGCTATATGTATGTTTATAAGAAACTACCACACTCTTTTTTTTTTTTTTTTTTT
>NW_016825868.1:107880-113965 GCF_001698545.2 Rhinopithecus bieti | reverse complement strand
TTTTTTTTTTTTACCAGAGTTACAGTGTTTTGCATTCTTAGCAACAGTGTCTGAGATTTTTTTGTGTTCTGTTTCTTGATTTGTATTTCCAACTGAAATATTCTTTATCACTGCAGACTCCTTCCCTTATATTGGATAATTTCTTTTCTTTTTTTTTTTTTTTTTTTTTTTTTTTTGGAGAAGGAGTCTCACTCTGTTGCCCAGGCTGGAGTGCAGTGGTGAGATCTTGCCTCACTGTAACCTCCGCCTCCCTGGTTAAAGTGATTCTCCTGCCTCAACCTCCCAAGTAATTGGGATTACAGGCACCTGCCACCACACCCAGCTGATTTTGTATTTTGTTTGTTTTTTTTTGAGATGAAGTCTCACACTGTCACCCAGACCAGAGTGCAGTGGCCAGATCTCAGCTCACTGCAACCTCCACCTCCCAGGTTCAAGCGATTCTCCTTTCTCAGCCTCCTGAGTAGCTGGGATTACAGGCACCCACCACCATGCCTGGCTAATTTTTGTATTTTTAGTAGAGACAGGGTTTCACCATGTTGGCCAGGTTGGTCTCAAACTCCTGACCTCAAATGATCCACCTGCCTTGGCTTCCCAAAGTGCTGGGATTACAGGCATGAGCCACTGCGCCTGGCCTGAATAATTGCCTTTTTTCTCTCCAACATTCCATGAGATTATAGAACCCTTTCATTATGTTTTAGACCTGTAGTAGTGATTGGGAACTCTAGGATGTATTCTTCCCAGAACACACAGAATTGTCCTTGAATAGACAAGCAAATAAGAGAAGACATGAGGCAAGGCATGAAGGAACAAAGGAAACTGTGAAGTAAGGATAAGTAAACAAAAGTAACTTAGTGTCCTATTTGAAAGGGATAGGGAGAGCTAAAGAGCAATTGGAGAGGCACATAGGATCATAGATTTAGTATGGAGGTGCTTTTGTTTCTATCTATAAGGAAGTTATAGGGAAACCACAGATTACTGGTTTCTAGGCATATACCACTAGGGTGGTATGAAGGGTTCATTACAGAGGAGAACAGGACAAGGGTATTTAGGAGCGACAGAAGTATGATGGTGGGTGGATACATGATTTGAGTCCTTATAGGTCAAAGTTTCTTTTGTTTGTTTTTTCTTCTGTTTTTCAGTTGTCTTATGCTTTCATTCACTGGTTTTTATTGAGTGCTAGACATCACAAAGAAAAGTTACAAAATTTCAGTCCTTGGATAACATTATACAAAATCCATAAAGATTTAAGTTTGCTATGGCAAACAGTCTTGAATCACCTTAATCCAAATTTTTAAATTTGAGACGATTCAAAGATGATTCTGACTTCAGACTCTGTCCAGATTGGTCTGCTGTTTCTCCTTTATTCCTCAGTGTAGTCCTCAGGGTTCCCAGCCCAAAGTATAAAACATTTATGGCAGGCCCTGTCCTCCAGTTATTGTTGCCCAGCCCTGTGACACAGTCCAAAACACTGCTTAGTTTCTCCCCCTCTTAAGTGCTTTTTCTAGAATTGTAAGACTTCTCTAAGTGGAAACATGGACCCAAGTGTTGGGCTCATCTCTTTGACTTCTCATATTTTTCAACTTTTAGCCGCCCACTCTTTATTCTTATATTAACGTGCCAGTGCCTTCACTCAGGTGCATTTTATAATTTGTTCAATTTGTGTAATTGCTGTCATCTAGAAGGTTGATCTAAGTTACCTAAATTACAAGAAATTAATGGTTAAGATTTAGGGACTGATTATTAAACTGAGACCTGAAGAATGAGAAAGAGCATTTGTGTAGTCTCATCCAGAGCAGTTCAAAGGAATGGAATAGGCTCTGGCTGCCTTTTAATTGAAAAGGTCTGACTTTTCAGAGTTGAAAGGAAGCTAGATTTTCTGGCAAATAAGGAGCACAGCTGAGAAGGCTCAACAGATACATAAGCAAGGACAAGACTATGGAAGGAGAAATAAGTCAAAGTCATTGAAGAGTTTGGATTTTATATTAAGTTTAACATGGAAGCTACTAAAAAGTATTAGGCAGATACAGAAAATCATGGTCTGAATCTGAATCAGTTAATAGGAAGTATTAAAAGTAGAGATCTCCAGGATCTTTTTCTGATTCATTAGCAGTTAGTCTGGTGTATGTTGGACAGCTGTAATTTTAGCATGCTCCTCAGGTGATTTTGATCCCCACCAAAGCTTGGGAACTACTCACTTTAAAATTTTTCTTAATCTCTTCCCTTATCTTCTCAGGTGAGTTTTCATTATTCTCTAATCTCTCAGATGCCCTTTTCATATATTAATATATGAGATCCTTCTAAGCTAATTTTTTTTTAATTCTAGATAGGAACATTACTGTACCATGAAATCAGTTTAGTGGGTTTTGTCTGTGTATGAGAGAGAGAAATTGAAAAAAGTAGAAATATTGCAGAACAGAATAGAAAGCAGGGGAGGTACTGTTTTATGAAACTGTATGTATATAGTACATTGTGATGTGAAAGGTAGGTATCATGGTTCGTAGTAATCAATATTTGAAAGAAACTCGTGTGTCTGTTATTTCTTATGGGTATTATTTTCCTATTATTTGTATTTGCTATAGAAGTTATATTTCTCAATTTTTTTATTCTCTCATCTTTCAGACTTGCCTTCAAGGTGTGCAAGTAAGGACTTATCTCCAGAAAAGAACACTTATGAAACAGAATTATCCCAATGGGAAATGAACGACAGACTTGAAAACTGTGATCTTGAAGAGTCCAAATCCAGGGATTATTTGGAAGCCAAAGGCAAGATGGAGAAGCAACAAGAAAATCAGAAGGAATATTTCAGGCAAGGGATGATCATATATGACAAAATGTCCATTTTCAACCAGCATACTTACTTATCTCAACATTCAAGATGTCATTCTACTGAGAAACCCTATAAATGTAAGGAATGTGGGAAAGCTTTCAGACGAGCCTCACACCTAACACAACATCAAAGTATTCATACTGGTGAAAAACCCTATGAATGTAAGCAATGCGGGAAGGCCTTTAGTCGTGATTCACAACTCAGTCTTCATCAGAGACTTCATACTGGTGAGAAACCCTATGCATGTAAGGAATGTGGGAAGGCCTTTACTCAAAGCTCACAACTTATTTTACATCATAGAATTCATACTGGTGAAAAACCATATAAATGTGAAGAATGTGGGAAAGCCTTTATTCGTAGCTCACAACTTACCCGACATCAGAAAGTTCATACTGGTGAGAAACCTTACGAATGTAAAGAATGTGGGAAGGCCTTTACTCAGAACTCACAACTTACACTACACCAGAGACTGCATACTGGTGAAAAGCTCTATGAATGTAAAGAATGTAGGAAGGTCTTTACTCAGCTCTCACAACTTATTCTGCATAAGAGAATTCATACCGGTGAGAAACCCTACGAATGTAAGGAATGTGGGAAAGCTTTTATTTGTGGCTCACAGCTTTCTCAACATCAGAAAATTCATAATGGAGAAAAACCCTATGAATGTAAGGAATGTGGAAAGGCCTTTATTCGGGGCTCACTACTTATGCAACATCAGAGGATTCATACTGGTGAAAAACCCTATAAATGTGAAGAATGTGGGAAGGCGTTTATCCGTGGCTCACAACTTACTCAGCACCAGAGAATTCACACCAATGAAAAGCCCTATGAATGTAAGGAATGTGGAAAGATGTTTAGTCATGGCTCGCAACTTACTCAACATCAGAGAATACATACTGGTGAGAAACCCTATCAATGTAAGGAATGTGGAAAGGCGTTTAATCGTGGCTCACTCCTTACACGACACCAGAGGATTCATACTGGTGAGAAACCCTATGAATGTAAAGAATGTGGAAAAACCTTTAGTCGTGGCTCAGAACTTACTCAACATGAGCGAATTCACACAGGTGAGAAACCCTATGAATGTAAGGAATGCGGGAAATCTTTTATTCGTGGCTCACAGCTTACTCAACATCAGAGAATCCATACTGGTGAGAAACCTTATGAATGTAAAGAATGTAGAATGGCCTTTACTCAGAGTTCACATCTTTCCCAACATCAAAGACTTCACACTGGTGAGAAACCCTATGTGTGTAATGAATGTGGAAAGGCCTTTGCACGTGGCTTACTACTTATACAACATCAGAGAATTCATACTGGTGAGAAACCGTATCAATGTAAGGAATGTGGGAAAGCCTTTATTCGTGGTTCACAGTTGACTCAACATCAGCGAATTCACACTGGAGAAAAACCCTATGAATGCAAGGAGTGTGGCAAGGCCTTTAGTCATGGCTCTCAGCTTACTCTACATCAGAGAATCCATACTGGTGAGAAGCCCTATGAATGCAGAGAATGTCGAAAGGCCTTTACTCAGAGCTCACATCTTTCTCGGCATCAGAGAATTCATACTGGTGAGAAACCATATCAATGTAAGGAATGTGGGAAGGCCTTTACTCGTGGTTCACAGCTAACTCAACATCAGAGAATTCATATCAGTGAGAAATCTTTTGAATATAAGGAATGTGGGATTGACGTTAGTCGTGGCTCTCAAGTTTACATGTGAATTGTCTGATTCTTTGAGATCACTATGAAGAGGTTCTCTGGTTGTTATCAGCAAAGAATTCTCACAAATGTGAATATGGGCATGTATTTGCCTCATAAAGCACAGCATCAGAGAATTTATGTGAGAGAAAAAATGTTAGTGTCATTCATATAGAAAAACCTATCATTACTGGAAACCTATTACACATTAGCAAATTGGAGAATAGTTTTAATATAGTAAATGTAGGAAGCCCTTTAGCCATATTGAAAACAAATATCTTTTTCAACATTATTAGCTCTACTAGTTGATCTTTTTATTATATGGATCATGATACTTAACCTCTACCTTGGTTTAATCATTCTAAGATAGACCTAAGTATATTACCTTTATTATAAGAGTCTTGGAAGTATTAAGTTATTACATGTAAAAGCTCTTAGAATGGTGCCTTGAACATAGCATACCACAAATATTAGCTACCATTTTCACTAGTGTTATTTTAGAGAATTTGCATGAGAGGACAGCACTTATGAGTTTAATGAATATTGAGAAATCTTTTATCAACACATCCTAGATGACTTGGGTGGAAAGTACTGTATGCCATAATGAATGTGAGAAAGCTGTCATTTAAATCTCATCCATTAGTGCTATAAGAGGAAATTCATACTGTAAAAAAAAAAAAAAAAAAAAAAAAACCGGGGATTTAATCAGTGATTATTGAGCACAGCTGTTAGAGAATTGGGGCAAGGTGTGAAGTGATTTTTAACAAAGTCTAAGATCCAAAGTCTAATCTACGAAATTTTTTAAAACTTGAATGTATTGCTTTTGAAGTAAACAAAATAATAACTGATATTACAGACTATTTTGCAATGAAAAATGATGAGAGTTTGTGATAGAGACTGCTTTTTTCCTACCCTATATCTATTTTCTCTTTTTTATTAACAAAATTCTGGGCTGAAAAACTATCTCAGCCTTTCTTGCAGGTCAACAAGATAGAAGTGGTATTTATATGAGTAGGAGATTTATGAAATCCATTTTTCCTGTCTTTTTTCCCTGCCTACAATGTGGACATCTAAGCTGGAGCTCTGACACTGTCATGAGGACTTTGAGAATGGTATCTGGGTGTTATGGATCATGGAGCAGAAATACAGAAGGAGTCTGCAACCCAGATGACTTTGTGAAACAGCCATACTAGCTCTGGTCTGCTTGCCTCCTGTGTTTCTTTAAATGAAATTAAACTTCTTATTTGTTGATGCTATTGTAGTTCTGTTATTGACAATAAAAATTCTCAAGGAAATAAAATTTTGTACCTGGAAGTGGGATGCTATGGGTAAAAGAAATCTCAAATGGGGTGACTTAGGGCCATTGAGAATGAGGAACTGGAGGCCGGGCGCGGTGGCTCAAGCCTGTAATCCCAGCACTTTGGGAGGCCGAGGCGGGCGGATCACGAGGTCAGGAGATCGAGACCATCCTGGCTAACACGGTGAAACCCCGTCTCCACTAAAAAATACAAAAAACTAGCCGGGCGAGGTGGCGGGTGCCTGTAGTCCCAGCTACTC
>NW_016825868.1:102632-105684 GCF_001698545.2 Rhinopithecus bieti | reverse complement strand
TCAAAAAAAAAAAAAAGAAACTAAGAGCCGGGCGTGGGGGCTCACGCCTGTAATCCCAGTACTTTGGGAGGCCAAGGTGGGCGGATCACGAGGTCAGGAGATCGAGACCATCCTGGCTAACACTGAAACCCCGTCTCTACTAAAAAAACTACAAAAAGTTAGCCAGGCATGGTGGTGGGTGCCTGTAGTCCCAGCTACTTGGGAGGCTGAGGCAGGAGAATGGTGTGAACCCGGGAGGCAGAGCTTGCAGTGAGCCAAGATTGCACCACTGTACTCCAGCCTGGGCTACAGAGCAAGACTCTGTCAAGAAAAAAAAAAAAAAAAAAAAAAAAAAAAAAAAAAGCTAAGAAGGAGAACCAATAATAGAGGAAAACCGAGAAACTGTGGAATCACAAAAGCCAAATAAAAGTGAATTGAAGGAGAATCAACAGGTATCAGATAGCTTTGGCAGACTGATTATACAACACGAGGTTTGAAATGGCTATTGAAAATGGCTATCATTTTCCGTATCAGTAACCTTGAGAAGAACACAGGTTTTTTTTCTTGATTTCTGGTGGATTGACTCTGGAGTGACAGAAGCAAAAGCTTGAAAAGATAGTTGAGGATGAGTATAGAGAACACTGCATGAGGGACACAGCAAGCCACAGTCACACATGTTAGCCCAGCCTCCAGGTAACAGTGGAAACACTGCAGGAGAGTCACATGCACACCCTCAGATCGGTCTGAGGGAAGGATCCCATGGTGTATCCTTTGCTTCTGAAGTTTTGTCAGCCTGGTCAGCTTCCTCAATACCTAGAATCCCTGCAACTTCTGCTTGACCTCCTGAAGGAAACAGGCCAGAACCTAAACCCAGTATACAGCTGCAGAGTTCCTGGATCCATTGCTGCAGGGACTCATCCAGGGCAACCACAGAGATCACTGAGACGCAATTTCACTGCTAGTGCCACATACGTATGCTGTTGGAGGATCAGTTTGAACTTCCAGACACCAGGCTCACACAGAAGCAAGGAGAAAGGTGGAGTTGGTGCTAGAAAAAGAGCTGGCTGCTACTTCCCTTACTCAGGTTTGAATAACCACAACTGGGTTGCCTTGGACACTCCATTAAAGGTCAAAATTAGGGCTTAAGATATGCCTTTTGGACTCCCCTTTAAATCAGAGGCAAACGGCAAATAATGCAAGCTCTAAAATACCCAACCAGGAACCATAATGGAAAAAAAAATCACAAGCCGAGGGTCAAACAGAAATACAGGAGTAGGTTAAATAGAAGAACTGCAGACCTGAAAAGGCTTGACCCCAGTGCAGTCACAAAGGGGAAAAAGTGCATATCACTCAAAAAGGAAAAGAAAAATGTCGATGAAATTAAACACAATGTTTATGAGAATGACAAGACTGACTATGGCTGGATAATCATCTTGTGACTAATGAAGCCATCTGAACAGGCACAGAGACAGGGTCAGCTTGTTGGTAAAAGGAATGGAAACCCACAACTCCATAATAATCACACCTGCCCAATCATTAACAAATAAATGTGGAGAAAGAAGCACTATGGAAGTGGATCCCCAAGAATGTTGTCCCTGATGTACTGGAAAAAATGATTTTTGTTGATAAGATTGAGCCTGACAAAAATCTAGACCCATCAGAAATAGGGAAGACAAAAAAAGATGGAGGTCATGGAACAGGCTAGCGCTCACCCATGATAAATCACAGCCAACTGCCATACGGAACTGGGAACAAACACAAAATGAAGACTATTTCACTAGACACCACACATAGACACACAACAACACAAAAGTACATTCACACACACAGACATACAACAGTGACACAGAAACACACACTCAGGCAGCTCCTGAGGCTGCAGGGTTCTGCTGTCTGTGAGGAAGTCCCTCCAGGAAGAGAGCAGCCTTGAGACACAGACAGGCCAGTCCTCAAGGTGACAGGAGGGACAACTTTTGGGGAGACTCACTCACACACCGTCTAGGTGGGCCTGAGGCTGGGATCCCACAGTGCATTTCTGGGGCTCCCCTTGATGTTTCTTCAGCCTTTTCAGCCCTCCACGATGCCTAGAATCCCAAGACCATCCTGTTGAACCCCTGGAAAAGACAAGCCAGAGCCCAACGCCAATGAACTGCCACAGAGGGCTCCTGCTCCGCTGGTGGAGGAAAAGAGGTTGTGCGGGACAGAAGACCTGTCCTAACCATCCTGTCCTCAACCCCCACTTCACTGGAATTCTTTCTGAGTTCCTGGTGGAGGAAGAGCTTCAGGACAGGAGATGGGCACTCCTTAATCCTCTTTGGATCTGATTCTGGATTGGATGGTGTGGGCAGAAATTGGGTCAGATGGGGGTGAGAATAAAATCTGGTGAGGTGTAGAGGGGGCTGTTGGGGCACATAGACACCTGAGTTCCCCAAGGAAGGTATCAGCAAAAAATTCACTGACCCATGAGCTCACTGCCTCCCTTCAACCTGGCCCTAGCGGGGCCCTGCTCTGGCCTCAAAGCCCAGGGGCTCCCACTTCTCACTACTGTCCAGGAAATATGGAAATGAGGACAAATGCAAGGTGGGGCAAAGGCAACCACACCTGGAACTATCATTCCATAGGGGAAGATGGGTTAGGAGTGTGTCTCTGAGGCAGCTGGGGTAATACCAGGACAGACAGTGGTGTCCAGGCATGCTATCAAGGGGCACTGAAGACCTCCAAGAAAGCAAAGAAGAGAGTGTAAGTGTCCAGTAAATTATCCATTCCTTCTAGGTTTTCTAGTTTATTTGCATAGAGGTGTTTATAGTATTCTCCGATGGTAGTTTGTATTACACTCTCCCAAGACTAAACCAGGAAGAAGTTGAATCCCTGAATAGACCAATAGTAGGCTCTGAAATTGAGGCAATAATTAATAGCTTACCAACCAAAAAAAGTCCAGGACCAGACGGATTCATAGCTGAATTCTACCAGAGGTACAAGAAGGAGCTGGTACCATTCCTTCTGAAACGATTCCAATCAAGCATTTCTTCTGAAACTATTCCAATCAATAGAAAAAGAGGGAATCCTCCCTAAC
>NW_016825868.1:85518-99997 GCF_001698545.2 Rhinopithecus bieti | reverse complement strand
TTGTGCAGATGTACCCTAGAACTTAAAGTATAATAATAATAAAATTTTTTTTGAAAATAGACATTTGAGAAAATAAAAAAAATTTTAAAAGAAAACAAAGAAGAAACAAAGGACTTCTGAGACTGAAAAAGGGCCTGTGCTGGAGTCCAAACCACCTTTGGGGATTCTTGCCACAAGACCCATGAGGTTTCTGCAAAGTGTACCCATGCCCAACTCCAACACGGGGGACCCCTAACACAGCCTCACCTGCATCCAGCCAATCCCCAGCCCCTTTTATTCAATAAAAAAAATAAGTGGCAGCCAAAGGATTCAGTGCTGGAAAGCAGTCACATCCAGGAACAGGGGAGTTAGATACCCCTCAAGAGTGAAAAAAATGAAAGACAACCTTAATTAGAAGGCAAAGGCCAGCCATGGGTGTTACCTCTCATCCTATGTGAATCATGCAGTCATCTGGTTGGATATTGCAAGAAGGTATCTTTTTGTTTTTTTGTTTTTTATTTGGTGAAAGCTGTGAAAACCTAGAGCTCCATGATCATCACACCTGCCCAATAATTAAAGATGTGCGGAGAAGGAAACACTCATGAAATGGATCCCCTAGAATATTGTCCTTGGTGAACTGGGAAATATTTTTTGTTGATAAGATTGAGCCAGACCAAAAACATCTAGACCCATCAGAAATATGGAAGACAATAAAAGATAGAGGGCATCGTAAGAGAACAGAGGCGATGTAGGGGAAATTACTGCCACTGCCATGTGGATGCAGGAATGAGTGCAAAACTTGTGACCTAGCCAGAAAGGCTGCAGTTTGATTTAAAGAGATTGTTCGCACGTTATTGTGTTCTTCTCAGTCTTCAATCATGGTGACTTTTGATGTGACTATTAAGGGAAAGGAAGAATGGAGTTAGAAGCATCTTCTCTGACATCTGACTACACTACTTCTGCTCATGGAAAACGTGTTCCTGTGAGGTTTCTGTTGTTGGATGTGGTATTGTCACCTTATTTTAGAAAAGTTGGCCTCTCCAGAGACAAGGTTATTTTTATTCCTCCTGGTGCCAGGCAGGCCCCCTCCTACCCCGGGCCTTAACAAAACACAAGCTGGAGCCACACAGAAAACATTACACACAGCCCAAGCAGAAACGCAAGGAGAGGTACACCAGAAGGAATCCAGACTTGAAAGAAACCTCCTCCAGTGCACAAGGCACATTTATCCCACCAGATACCACAAAGAGAAGACACACACACAAACACATCCCACACAAATACACACACACACACACACATATACAAAGTTTACAAACCAGCTACAGCCAGTTTGGACCAATAAGTGTTGGTTTATGCCAGTTCTAGTTTTTCATGACTGGTTCTGACTGGTTTAGAATGGCTTCAACTGACCAGAACCTGTTTAGTGTGACTATAGTGAATTTGACCAGCTTGGGCCTGTTTTGACTGACCAAAACCAGTTTATGCCAGTTCTGGTCTTTGTTGGTTTTGATCACATTAGACTCATTTCAACTGGCCACAACTGTTTAATGCCCAGTAAAAATGGCCTCAACAGGTTTTGACCACTTTCTTATATCATCTATATCTTCATGTAACCCTTGTCATTTTTTATAAGAGAGTTCTTACCAAATGAGGGACATGAGAAATATTAGAACTTGAGCACACAAACAAGAACCACTCACAACCTACAGGGGAATTATCATTATTGTAGATGAAAGAGGACCTTCCATATTTTCCCTTAGACCTTAGAATCTTTTTCACTCTTTCATTGTACAATTTTGAGCACCTGTTTTTACTGGTTTTCACAAGCTGGAATTGTTTTATGCCAATTGTGATCAGTCTAAGCTGGTTCTGACCAACTTAGACCAGTTCCAACTGGTCAAAACTGGTTGGTACTGGGTATTACCGGCCTTGACCAGCCTGAAGCAGTTTTGATTGGGCAAAATCAGTTCATGCCTATTCTGAATGGTCTTGCCAGTTCTGACCAGTTTAGATCAGTTCCTCTATCCAAAAATGACTGATACTGGCTCTGAGTGGCTACAACTGGCTTGAAAAAATAAGCACCAATTATGCCACTTCCAATTTGTCACAGCTGGTTCCAACCAACTTAGAATGGTTTCAGCTGGCTACAACCACTTTAGAGGGGCTATAATTAACCTTGACCAGCTTGCACCTGTTTTGACCAGCCAACATCTGCGTATGCCAGCTCTGACTACTCTTGGCCAGTTCTGAAAGGTTTACACTGATTTCAACCAGCCACAATTGGTATAGATGGAGTATAACAAGCCTCAACAGGTTTTGATCACTTCAGTGTAGAATCTATAGCATCATGTAGGCCTTGTCAGTTTCTTTTTGACATATTTCTTACAAAATCAGAGACATCTAGACACACAAGCAAGAAACACTCAAAACCCTTTGAAGAAAGTTTCACTATTGTAGATTAAAGGAGACCTTCTACATTCCCTTAGACTTGGAATACTTTTCACTCTTTCATTGTGAAACCAGCCCAATTTTCCAACAAGCTGGATGTCCATAAAACTGAAGCTTGAGAAACTTGTATTTGTACAATGAAATATATTTGCTGCTTGTTGACCAACTCCTCTTCTTTCCCCTCCTGTTTTTATTCTGGGCTATTTAAACCCTTAACTTTAATCAAGGAGGAGGGACGAATTTGAGATTTGGCTCCCATGTCACAGGCTGATGTCACCTGGGAAATAATAAGCCTACTTCCCTGGCAATACTCGTCTCACTGTTTGGCTTTTGTGCATTAACTAATGGGACCCAAACATAACTCCTGCTGTTTGCTAATAATTGTACAATTTTCAGCACTGGTTTTGACTAGTTTTTATAAGCCAGAAACATATCTTTTTTGAGATGGAGTCTCATACTGTTGCCCAGGCTGGAGTACAGTGGCACAATCTCGGCTCATTGCAACCTCCGCCTCCCAGGTTCAAGCAATTCTCCTTGCCTCAGCCTCCCTAGTAGCTGAGATTACAGGTGCCCACCCCCATGCCCAGCTAATCTTTTTGTATTTTTAGTAGAGAAGGAGTTTCACTATGTTGGCCAGACTGGACTCGAACTCCTAACCTTGTGATTCACACACCTCGGCCTCCCAAAGTGCTGGGATTACAGGTGTGAGCCACCACACCTAGCCAAGTCAGAAACATTTTGAGCTAATTGTGACTGGTCTTGGCTGGTTCCAATCGGTTTGGATTAATTTCAACTGACTGCAAATGGTTAAGCCTGGCTCTGACTGGCGGCAACCAGTTTGGAATGACCATAATTGGTTAATGCTGGTTCTGACTGGTCATGGCTGGTTCCAAATGGTGTAGATTGGTTTCCATCTTTGTGGGTTGCCATATTACTCTAATGATAGTATCCTCTGATGCACAAAAGTTTTCCATTTTAATGAAGGCCAATTTTTCTATTTTTTTCTTTTGTTGCCTGTGCTTTTTGTGTCATATCCAAGAACCAAATCTAACGTCTTGAAGCTTTTGCCCTATGTTTTCTTCTAAGGGTTATATAGTTTAAGCTGTTACATTTAGGTATTTGTTCTACTTTGAGTTATTTTTTGTATAGGGTGTTAGGTAAGGATCTAAAGTCATGCTTCTGCATGTTGGTATCTAGTTTTTCCAAACACTTTTGTTCAGAAGGCTGTTTTTTTCCCCAGTGAGGGAAATGAATGGTCTTGACACCCTTGCCAAAAAATCATTTGACCGTATATGTGAGGGTTTATTGCTGAGATCTCTATTATTCCATTGGTTTATATGTCTTTTTGTTTGCCAGTACTACACTGTTTTGGTTACTGTAGCATTGTAGTAAGTTTTTAATCAGGAGATGTGAGCCTTCCAACCTCATTCTTTCTCAAGGTTGTTTTAGCTATTCGGGGTCCTTTCAGATTCCATATGAATTTTATGATAAATTTTTCTATTTCTCCATAAAACATATGTAGATTGCCTTAGATAGTACTGACTCCCAAAATGCAAATATTGGTCTATATGATGGTGTCCCAAAGGTCTCTTAAGGTCTATTCACTTTTTTCACTCTTTTTTTTTTTCTATTCCTCAGACTTTATTATTTTAATTTTCATATCTTCAAACTTGCTCATTCATTCTTCTGCCTGCTCAAATCTGCCTTTGAACTCCTTGAGACTTTTTCATTTCAGCTACTGTACTCCAGAGTTTCTCTTTTTTTATGTTTTCTATTTCTTTACTGATATATCTATTTTGTTCATAAAATGTGTTCTAGCCAGTTAACTGGCCAAAGAAGTCTACAGTCAATGCTACTCCTATCAAAATACTGTCATTTTCCACAGAAATAGAAAAAACTACTCTAAAATTTATACAGAACCAAAAAGAGGCCAAATAACCAAAGCAATTCTAAACAGAAAGAACAAATCTGGAGGCATCACATTACCCAACTTCAAACTACTATAAAGCTACAGTAACCAAAACAGCATGGTACTGGTAATTAATAAATAAAACAAAACTCACAAACCCACATACACCAATGGAACAGGATAGAGAACCAAGATATAAAGCCACACACCTACAGCCATCTGATCTTTGACAAAGTTGACAAAAATAAGCAAAGCAGAATTCCCTATTCAATAAACAATGCTGGGATAACTGGCTAGACATATGCAAAAGAATGAAACTGGACTCTTACCTTTCAAAATGTACAAAAATTAATTTGAGGTGGACTAAAGATTAAATGTAAGACCTCAGGCCAGGCGCGGTGGCTCACAGCTATAATCCCAGCACTTTGGGAGGCCAAGGCGGGCTGAGCACCTGAGGTCAGGTGTTCGAGACCAGCCTGGCCAACATGGTGAAACTCCGTCTTTACTAAAAACACAAAAATTAGCTGGGCGTGATGGTGGGTGCATGTAATCCCAGCTGCTCAGGAGGCTGAGGCAGGAGAATGGTTTGAATCTAGGAGGCGAAAGTTGCAGTAAGCCAAGATCATGCCACTGCACTCCAGCCTGGGTGACAGGATGAGAAAAAGAAAAAAAAGAAAGAAAATAAAAAAGACCTCACCCTATGAAAATCCTAGAATAAAACATAGGAAATACCCTCCTCAACACTGGCTTTGGCAAAGAACTTATGGCTAAGTCCTCAAAAGCAATTGCAGCAAAAACAAAAATTGACAAATGGGACTTAATAAAACTAAAGATCTTCTGCATAGCAAAAGAAACTATTAACAAAGTAAACAGACAACTTACAGAATGAGAGAAAATATTAACAAACTATGCATGTAACAAAGATCTAACATTCAGAATCTATAAGGAACCTAAACAAATCAAACAAAAAACAAATAAATCAATTTAAAAATGGGCAAAGGACATGAACGGACACTTCTCAAAGGAAGACATACATGTGTCCAACAAACATGAAAAAATGTTCATCATCACTAATCATTAGAGAAATGCAAATCAAAACCACAATGAGATACCATCTCACACCAGTCAGAATGGCGATTGTAAAAAAGGTAACAGGTGATGACAAGGCTGTGCAGAAGAGGGCATGCGTATACACTGTTAGTGGGAATGTAAATTTAGTTCAGCCACTGTGGAAAGCAGTTTGGAGATTTCTCAAAGAACCTAGAACTACTATTTGACCTGACAACCCCATTCCCGGGTATATACACAAAGGAAAAATAAATTGCTCTTCCAAAAGACACATGCACTCATATGTTCATCTTCACTGCAGTGCTATTCACAATAGCAAAGACAAGGAATTAACCTAGGTGCCCACCAATAGTGAACTGGATACAGAAAATGTGTTACATACATACCATGGAATACTACACAGCCACAGCAAAGAGTGAATCATGTCCTTTGCAGCAACATTGATCCAGTTGGAGGCCATTATCATAAGCTAATTAACGTGGCAACCGAAAACCAAACACCACATGTTTTCACTTATAAGTGGGAGCTAAGCATTGAGTGCACCTGGACATAAAGATGGGCCCAATAGTCCCTGGGGATGACTAGAGGCGGGAGAGAGAAAGGAGGATATGGGCTGAAAAACTACCTATTAGGTAGTAAACTTACTACCTGAGTGACAGGATCATGTGTACCCCAAACCTCAGCATCACACAATATACTCATCTAGCAAACTTGCACATGTACCTGTTCAATCCAAAATAAAACTTGGGGAAAAAAAGAGAAAAGCAATTAAATGAGTTTTTTTTGTAGACAACAAATAATTGGGTCTTATTTTTACATGCACTTTGACAGTCTCTGTCTTTTAATGATTGTTGTATGTTTCTTATGTATAATTTGCATGCAACAAAATGCATAAATCTTAAGTGTACCATTTGCTGAGTTTTGACAAATGCATAATATGTTGAATATGTATGTTTAGTCAACCTGTTCAGCATCAGGCTCCTGCCCCAACACTTCCTCCTTCGGAATGCCTATTTCTGGTCGTGGCCAGAGGTACACTTCCCAGTCTGTGGACGGCCACTTTGCTGGCTGTAACCCTTTATAAAAAATAAAGTCTCCTCTGTTTTTTAAATTTAAATAGTGTGTGGCCAGGCACGGTGGCTTATGCCTGTAATCCCAGCATTTGGGGAGGCCAGGGTGGGTGGATGATTTGAGGTCAGGAGTTCAAGACAGTTTCAACATGTGAAACCTCATGTCTACTAAAAATACAAAAAAATTAGCCAGACCTGGTGGCATGCACCTGTAATCCCAGCTACTCGGGAGGCTAAGGCAGGAGAATCGCTTGAACCTGAGAGGCAGAGGTTACAGTGAGCCGAGATCACACCACTGCTCTCCAGCCTGGGCAACAGAGTGAGACTCCATCTCAAAAAAAAAAAAAAAAAAAAAAAAAAAAAAAAAAAAAAAAAAAAAAAAAAAATACTGTGGTTTTTCTTAAAGTTAACATATCCATATCAGTACTTAGTGGCCCACGAAGGGAAGGTAAAAAGGGTAGCTCCATTGGGTCCTACCTAATCAATGTTTCCTCTATCTTAACTTGGGTTGCCATAACAAAATTGCATATACTCAGCGGCTTAAACAACAAAAATTAATTTTCTCACAGTTCTGGAAGCTGGAAAGTCCAAGATAAGGTGCCAGCATGGTCCACTTTTGGTGCGGGCTCTCTTCCTGGCTTGCAGATGGCTGCCTTCTTGCTACGTCCTCATATGGCTTTTCCTAGATGCAGGAGACAGAGAGAAAAAAGAGAGAGAGCCCCTCTTCCTATTTTTGTAAGACCACCAATTCTATCAGATGAGGATCCCACCCTTATGACCTTAATTAACTTCAATTACCTCCTAAAAGCTCTATCTCCAAAATAGCCACATTGAGGGTTAGGGCTTCAACCTCTGAATTTTGGGGGGACACAGTTTAGTTCATAGCACCCTCCAAAGGATACTCCTCTCCTTTGACATGTGTGATGTTAACCACAACCATCACATATGTCATACAGGTGAATAGGGTTCCTGGCTACAAAGCTTCAGCAACCGAAAGCCTGGAGCTACCCTTGGTTCTGGAAGCTTCTTTACTTTTACTTTGAAGTTTTCAGTTCCCATTGAGGGAGACCCTCATCCCACCTGTAGATGAATCATTTTTCTTCTTGGCCAAACTGGAGACTGCGTGGAATCACTTTTATTCTTCTGCAATATTGTTCCAAAGCCAGAAGAGACAGCTTTAAATTACAGCACCTGGGTGAGACCTGGGAAGCTGGCCCCATATTCTCGACATTCCGCACTGCGGCCTTCCATTGAGTGACTGCAGCTGACTGCCAATTCCCAGAACCATAAGCTTATGTTTACAATCAAGGACTCTTCCACCTGCCTTACACACAAACTCAGCAGAGTCATTTTAATTACTTTTTTTTGTTTGTTTTTTTAAGACAGAGTCTTGCTCTGTAGCCCAGGCTGGAGTGCAGTGGTGGGATCTCGGCTCACTGTAACCTCTGCCTCTCAGGTTCAAGCGATTCTCCTGCCTCAGCCTCCTGAGTAACTAGGACTACAGTTGTGTGCCACCATGCCCAGCTAAATTTTTGTATTTTTTGGTATTTTTAGTACAAACCCTGTCTCTACTATATATCAAAAGGTCTTTTCAGGTCAGGAAGCCACACAAGTGCACAGTGTGTGTATACTAGCCAGGAACAGTCTGTCTGTGCTCAGTGGTCTTTTCATCAGGAGAAAGTTACTGAAGTTAGTCTCTTGTCCAGTCAAAGCTATAGTTATAGCTGGTGGAAGAGGGCGTGGGGGTCAGTCAGCATCTGGTGGAGCTGAAAATTGTTTTAATATTGTTTATGTTGAGGCCAGTGCTTGTTTAGCTGCCAGAGAGGAAAAAAAAAAAAAACCTTGTGGCAGTTAGAACATACTTTATTTTTTTTTTTTTTTTTTTTTTTTGAGACGGAGTTTCATTCTTGTTGCCCAGGCTGGAGTGCAGAAGCACGATTTCAGCTCACCATAACCTCCGCCTTCTGGGTTCAAGCGATTCTCCTGCCTCAGCCTCCTAAGCAGCTGAGATTACAGGCATGTGCCACCACGCCCAGCTAATTTTGTATTTTTAGTACAGACAGGGTTTCTCCATGCTGGTCAGGCTGGTCTCGAACTCCTGACCTCAGGTGATCCTCCCGCCTCAGCCTACCAAAGTACTGGGATTACAGGTGTGAGCCACCACGTCTGGTCAGAAAATAATTTATTCCTTAAGTATAGGGAGATGTGACCTATTCCTTGCCTGGCATGGCTTTGCGTCCAGTTTATGTCTTATTGCCACAAAGCATATGTTCTGTCAATCTTATGATCTCTGTTTCAACATTCATGTTGGTCAGTTGTTATATTTAAACCACAAAAGAGAAAGGTATAATGAGGCCTGTCTAACCTTCTATCCTGTCATGGCTGGGAACTAAGTATTTAAGAGTTTTCTGGGGGCCGGACGCGGTGGCTTTACACCTGTAATCCCAGCACTTTGGGAGGCTGAGGGAGCCAGATCACCTGAGGTTGGGAGTTCAAGACCAGCCTGACCAACATGGAGAAACCCCATCTCTACTAAAAATACAAAATTAGCTGGGCATGGTGGCGGGTGCCTATAGTCCCAGCGACTTGGGAGGCTGAGGCAGGAGAATCCCTTGAACCTGGGAGGCAGAGGTTGCAGTGAGCCAAGATCGTGCCACTGCACTCCAGCCTGGGCAACAAGAGCAAAACTGTCTCAAAAACAACAACAACAAAAAGAGTTTTCTGAGGTCCTCTTGGCCACAAGGGGGTCCATTCAGTTGGGGAGTGGTTTAGGATTTTAGGTTTATAAATCTTAGGGAAAGACTCCCAGGAGAGTAAGTAAGACATAAAGCCATATCATGTAATGATTTAAGTGTATGTCATTGTTATAATAGGCAGGGTTATAATATTAAAATAATGATAATGATGATGTTAACAATGTCCTCTTCCTATGGGGCGGGGATGCAGGAGTAACCAGCCTTCTTAGGAGAGGTATTATGGCTACACTATTACTACTGTACTACTTTATAACTACAGCATGATCACATACACTATCACCAAGCCTGGGAGTAATCACAGTAATGATGTCCTTTCAGGTGCAGCCTTGCATAGGGGTTAATAGAATGGACTCTGTAGTCAGCCAGCCTGGGTTTGAATTTCCCTGTGCTATTTACAAGTTTTGTGATCTTGGAAAATTCCTTTATTCCTCCATGACACATTCTTTGTGCAGGAAACAAGTATAATAATTGTGCTCATCTCAAGCATTAGAAGGATTGAACGAACCTAGAACATGGCCTGGTACACATTAAACACTTAACTAAAATCTGCTGTCATCATTATTGTCATCACAATTAGCACTGTGTACTGGGTGCCACATCATTTATGCTTCACAAAGACCTTATAATGTGCAGACTATTTCCCTCTGGGTTACAAGATTGTCATTATTCAACAGTGGTATCAATTGCAACGATAACGGTAACATAAATGCAAATAACCACAATACCATTGTGGTAGCCAGCCTCCAAGATTGCCCTCAACCAATCTTATCTCCTGGTATTCAAACTCTGTAGAGTCCTCTTTCATGATAAATAGAATTGACCACTGTAACCAAGACATTCACTATGTGGTGAACACACTCAAGTATTCTTATGGTGGGTTCCATGAGGTGAGAAACTGAGGCTTTCACCTTCTGCTCATAGTCATGTGAGCTTAGAATCAGATCCAATCAGCCCCAGTTAGCCTTCAGATGACTGCAATTCTGGCCAACATCCTGATTGCAACCTCATGAGAGTTCCTGAGCCAGAATCACCTAGCTAAACTGTGCCTAGATTTCCAGCCCTCAGAGAGTGTGTGGGAGGATAAGTGTTTATTATTATGTTAAGCCACTAAGTTTTGAGTAATATGTTACAAATAGCGATAAATAATTAATATGGTTGACCTAGTCTGTTTGGGATGCTATAACAAAATCCCTAGGCTGGGGGATTGATAAACAAGACAAATTTATTGCTCACAGTTCTGGTGGCTGAAAAGTCCAAGATCAAGATGCCAACACATTCAGTGTCTGGTGAGGATTGTCTGCTTCATAGATGGCGACTGCTTGCTGTGTTCTCGCATAGCAGAAAGGAAGAGAAACTCCCTTGGCCCTCTTTTGTAAGCCCATGAATTGCATTCCTGAAAGCAAAACCCTCATGACCTAATCACCTACCAAAGACTCCATCCTCTTAATATTATCTCAATGGGAAACTGATTTCAATATGTAAAGTTGGTGGGGGGAGGCACAAATGTAGACCATAGCAGCAGTCAACACTGTATTGTAAATGTGCCCATTTTCCACAATATAATAGAACACACCATGGGTTTTCAGGATTGGCATTTATTGTAGGCACAGACTTAATATAACTCAAATGATTGTGCTAATGTGCTTCTTATACTGTCCTATTTCACAAACGTAAACAGAGAACACCATTTTTTGTTTTAATAGCAGTATTCCTTGTTACAATAAATATTAAAACAACACCATAATAAAATCACTAAGGTTACAACCTAACTGTGCTGAATTCACAGAGGGTGGAAAACATCACCCCAGGGGTGGGACTCCTGTGTTTATATAATACAAACACCTGAAGGTGGCAGAAACTAGCAGAGACAGAAGATTTCTTAGCATCAGAATTGATATGTTGCTATTTATGATATCTTAATAATTTAGAGGCATAGAATAAATAATGACAAGGATTCTGATATTTGTTATAAAGTATAATTGTGTTGATTATATTTAAAATCATTAATAGAAACAATATAATTGTAGAATTAAGTATAACTGTAAGTGGTATGGTATGTCATGGTGTATGGTATGGTATGATATGAGGACTGTGGAGTAGAGTGTGGTGGGGTGGGGTAGGATATACCATAGATAATAGTCACATTGGGTTGGGTGCGGTGGCTCAGGCCTGTAATCCCAAAGCTTTGGTGGCCGAGGTGGGCAAATCATGAGGTCAGGAGATCGAGACCATCCTGGCCAATGTGGTGAAACCCCGTCTCTACTAAAAATACAAAAAATTGTATTTTTAGCTGGGTGCCTGTAATCCCAGCTACTTGGAGGCTGAGGCAGGAGAATCCCTTGAACCTGGGAGGCAGAGGTTGCAGTGAGCCAAGATCGTGCCACTGCACTCTAGCCAGGGTGACAGAGCAAGACTCCATCTCAAAAAAATAAAAATAAAAAACAGTCACTATTTGGCACTAGTAGCCCAGTTGAATGCTAAGGGTGGAGGGTGTGATTCATCCTGGCATTATGGGAAGTGTCCATGACAACCTTGGCTTTAAGCTGACTTTGGCCACAGGGTCAATATTTGCCACACTGCGTCACATCCATTATCCAACAAGGCACCTGAGCCCCAGAACCCTCAGCCCTGCCACATTCCTCTTGCTCCTGGGGTTCCATATTTTCCGCGGCTGCTCAAGTGGAGGAGGTGGGGCAGATGACACTGACAATGGGATACAGGATAGAAAGTGCTAGGGTAGATGCTGATGGGAGTGGCCCCCTGCCTATGGATCCCCCACTACTGCCCCTTTCCCCCTCTACATGGCCTGACACTGTGACCAAGAGGAGGCTAAGTTAGGAGATCTTGTAAACAGTGGGGAATGTAGGTAGGTAGGATACTCAGTTGGTCACTGCCCTGAGTTAGAGCTGGGTGTGCTGGACCATGGTGAGAGGAGGCATTAAATCTCGAATTAGAAGACCTGAACGCACCCCACCAACATCCTCACGCATGTAACCAATCTGTGTGGGGCATTTGGTCAACCTCGATATTATTGCTATTACTCATTCATCCATTTAACAAGCTTGTACTGAGCATCTGCTTTGAGCTGGCACTGTGCTGGGTGCCTGGGATACAGCAGAAACAAGACAGACAAAGTCTAGGTCTCATGAGGCTGATGATGGTCCAGTGAGGAAGAGGGATGAGAAACCAAAAAAAAGGAATATTTAATCAGGTCAGATAGTAGTAGCATTTGCAATGCAAATATAGTACAAAATAAGGGAGCAGCAAGTGAGCCCTAGAGATGTGTTACCTCAATGGAAGGATGCCATGGGGGTGGAAGCACTCCAAAGGTGGAAGAGGAAAGCAAGATGCATGGGTGCTGGAGAAGCAGAGTATTCTCAAAACAGTCAATGCAAAGGCCCAAAGCCAGAGAAAGCATCCTTGATGTTAAAACAGCCAGAATTGAGATGCCTGACAAATAAAAAGGTTGACTAACTCCAACTGCGGGCTCTCTTGACCCTATGGCCTCTTTTATTGTAGTTATATCTTTACACTACAAACATTAAATGCAACTATGTGAAAGTAGAAATAACCAAAATATTATGTGAAAGTTTGATATGTAAAATATTAAAATTAGGTAATCATATAAAATAAAATATATACTATAAAACAGGTATATTCTATAAAATACAAACTATTTTATTATAGTAATGAATATACAGTAATAAATAGTACAATATGCTATATAACATATTGTAGACACAATTTCCTATAGTATGTGATGACAGGCACATATAAAATTAAAATATATAAATCTAGTTATTCACATTTCTAAATCTTTTATCAAATGTAATTCAAGTTATCACATGGTAAAATATAACAGTACTTTTGAGATTCATCCATGTTGTAGCAGGTGTCAATAAATCATTTTTTTATATCTGAGCAGCCCTCCATAGAATCGGTGCACACAATGTGTTTAATCACTCATCTACTGATGTACATTTGTATTGTTTCCTCATTTTGGCAATTATACAATTGCTGTGAACATTGGAGTATAGGTTTTCATGTAAACAGAATTTTTATTTCATCTAAGATAAAGACCTAAGTGTGGGGTTGCTGAGTCATATGATCAATGTATGGTTAATAGTATAAGAAGTTGCCAAACGTTTGTGCAGAGTGGACAGACCATTTTATATTCCTACAAGCAATGCAGGGAAATTTCCATCAGTCTGTATTCTCGCCAATGTATGGTACATTTTCCTTTTTAGCCATTCTAAAAGCCCATTCTATAGTAGTATCTCATTGTGGTTTAATTTGGATTTTCCTGATAATTAAAGATGTTGAGCATCTTTTCATCACCTTATTTTCCTTTGTTTTTCATATAACCATATGGATGAATCTCAAACACATCACGTTAAATGACAGCACTCCGACTCAAAAAGAGATATACATACACATACAAAACACACACACACATACACAATGACTCCACTTATACAATATTATGGAAAAGGCAGAACTATAGAGACAGAAACAGACTGGTGATTGCCAAGGTCTGGAAGTGGGAGAAGGGACTAAAAAGTCCCTTTCACTCATATGGTTTCTCTCCAGTATGAATTCTATGATGTGTAATCAACTCTGACTTCTGTCGAAAGGTCTTCCCACATTCAGAACAAATGTAGGGCTTCTCTCCGGTATGAGTTTTCTGGTGCTTACTGAGATTTGACCTGCCAC
The DNA here is from genome assembly GCF_001698545.2 of Rhinopithecus bieti. NCBI lineage: Eukaryota > Metazoa > Chordata > Mammalia > Primates > Cercopithecidae > Rhinopithecus > Rhinopithecus bieti. Next base: position 86,051 of record NW_016825868.1, on the reverse strand, counting down.
TAAAGGCCTTCCCACACTCGGCACACACATAGGGTTTCTCTCCTGTGTGAATTGGCTGATGCACCAGGAGCTGAGACTTGGAGGTAAAGGATTTCCCACAGTCACTGCATTCATAAGGTTTCTCTCCGGTATGAATTCTTTGATGAGTAATAAAGTTTGACTTGCGGATGAAAGCTCTTCCACACTCAGTGCATACATAGGGTTTCTCTCCTGTATGAATTTTCTGATGAACAATGAGTATTGACTTCTGGTTGAAGGCTTTCCCACATTCGTGGCATTCATACTGTCTCTCTCCAGTATGAATTTTCTGGTGTATATTGAGGTGTGACTTCTGAGTGAAGGCTTTTCCACAAGTATTGCATTCATAAGGCTTCTCCCCAGTATGGATTCTCTGATGTGTAATCAAGTCTGACCTCTGGGTGAAGGCCTTTCCACATTTGGAACATATATAAGATTTCTCTCCTGTATGAGTTTTCTGATGTGTAATGAGATTTGACCGGTTGGTGAATGCCTTCCCACATTTATTGCACATA